>NW_028301547.1:6010000-6067500 GCF_042242905.1 Orbicella faveolata | reverse complement strand
GTCCTATTCTAAGCCCAGTTCACGCAGGTCAAATGAAATTAATATACTTATATAGATCCAGCGTATTGAAGTATCACTGATTTAAATTCTAGCCGGTTGATTTACTGAGAAGTAAAACTGTTTCGCTATTTCATGTTGCGTGAATTAACCATCATCAAGGCACATTGTTCACCATATGAAACGATGTTTTATTTACACTTTGCAAATGATTCTTGACTACACCAAAATGCAAGGAACATCTGTCTAAGTATAAACCTGATAAACATAAACCTGATGCAAATGATATGTCAACAAAACTGTACATCATTTTGCATTCCTGTAAATCAGAATACTCGACTAATCGGCCGTGAGACAGGAATACTTTTTAAAATCCAAAATACTACACAAACAAGAAAACAAATTAGATTCAAGTGACTGATCCACTGGTTTCATTTCGATTCGGTACGTGACGTTTTACATCTGCTAACCGTTGAAAAGTTTGTGGTCCATTCGCGGCTGCCGAATTTCTTTGTTAACCAAAGTCCTCTACATTTTTCAGACGGCAGAAATAATGTAGCATTCACTTCATCGGCAAAATTCAACTTCGAACCGCGATGAAGCAGGTAGTTTTTAGCTACTGCTCGAGGATTTGAAACCCACAAGGTCTGTCACAACAACAGACAAAACGCACTGCCACCCATCTCGCCCAACAGATTTTGTTTACCACCCAGATTCTGGGTGGGCACGTGACCAGCCGCAACGAGGGTCTTTCCTGACGACTAAGGGAGGCAGAGGAGAAAGGGCCTGGGAACGAGGTTGCTATCCTCTATGGCTGGTGATTCTCAAGTGCATTTGATATAGTGTCGAATACACTTCCTAGTCGCGATACATTTGGCCGCGAGCTGTAGTGAGCTATACTTTGCTCGCTGCGGTGCCCTGAAACGGACTGGATCATTCGCGTCGGAAAGCAAGGTTATGTGTTTATTTTAAGAAGTTATGTTGTGATGCATTCTCGACCCCAGAGCTTTTCTCTTTTGCACAAGACGGACAGCGAGAAGAGCTTAGGGGAACTTGGCCAGAAAGTCTGCCCTGACTGGTTTATGATTGAAACAATAGAGTGGTTTTCAATTGAGTGTCGTAAAACCAAAACCAAACAATTACTCACCAATTAGACTACTCAGCCAATCTCAAACCGTAGTAAAACCAAAACCAAAACCAAAGTAATTGTCTAATTACTTTCTACCCTCAAATGAAAACCGCTTTAAAAATGATTGGTCTATTTATTACGCGCTACATGTAATGAACCTACGGGAAAACTTATAGCGCGTGCAGGGAACAGTGAAGGAAATGGACGAAACACCGAAAAAACTGTGCAATCGGAAAGTCAAAATTTGCCGTTGCTGCAATTCTCATTTGTCCAGCATATATGATAGCATAGATTTGTTTGGAAAAACGGTCCAAAGGGAAAATGTTATCGAGAAAGCGAAAGAAGTGGGAAAGATCGAAGTGCAAGACAGCGATGAAGATTTCCTAACAACAAAAATCTAACGTTTCCGAAAGGTCACGGGACTTGCGAAAGCTATCGATGACTTCCGAAACATTTGTTGGCAATCAAAAGAAATCCAGATAGCGGATTTATGTAATGCTCGGCTTAAACGTGGCAGGAAGCCTTCAACACCAACACAAGAACCGTGTGGAAAAAGAAGACCTACAATTCCCACTGAGTTTACGACACGGCACTTTGACACCACCACCTTGACTCCGGCCGATCAAGCGGTTCATGAAGATTGCAGCTATGAGTTGAGAGTTCAGATTTCTTCACTTCTCCCTGGCGAGCAAGTTCCTACAAACACGCGCGATATCCTTCCCTTACCTGTGGTAAGCGAAAAAAACGCCTCGAGTCCATACAAAGAATTAAAAAGAGCCGCGGGCCTCGGAGATATTAACGGATGCTGGTCTTCGAAACTCACAGGTTCGTGTTATATATTATTTTTTAAGATTCAAAGTAAACGGAGCTCGTGAAAAAAGTTCCAAGAAAGAAGTTTTCGAAAATCTTGTTATACCAGTTTTTCCATCAGAGTCTAGATAAACTACCCCTGTTGATGTTTCAATTACGTAAGCTTAATTAAGAAAAGAAACATAATGACCAAAATTGTTTTCATTTAATGACCTTCCAGCTAATCAAGTCATGCAAAGAGGCCATACCAACAGCAACAGTTAAAAAGGTATTGGGTACTGTGTAGTGGGAAATTCCAAAGAACATTGCCAAAGAAGTCCTCAGTGTTCCGCTCTAAAGACGGTTGGAAATTTTTTTTCGAAAATACAAGAAAAAAGGGGGACACAGGTGATGTTTATCAATGTATTTGATCATTTAGTAGTAAACTGTGTTGTGCTGTACTTTTTTTTTAACAAAAAGTAAAATACTTTTCATCAAAATGTAATTATAACCTTTCGCTATCCACAAGCAAAACCCAATGAAACAACATAGAAGTATCTGCTTGGGGGGTGTCCACCTTTTGGTCAGAGAAGTTTAAAATGTAGAGTGTCTAAGACAGAGATGCCTCAGTTTCTGTTAGTGACGCAGTTTTATAAGAAAACTGTGTCAAGACTTTCAGACTTTTTATTTAGCAATCAGCTCAAAAGTAATTAAGTTTTTACTGGTGCTGATGTATAGCTTTTAATTAATTTGTTGTTTCATATTTATCTGGTTTTGTTTTCTTGCAATATGTACCATGCAGACCTTTGAAAGAATGAGGAGTCTTGTTATCTACCAGTCAAGGGCAAATTACTTGAAAACTATGGATGCCATTGGTAAGCATTCATTTACAACAGTTTTTTTTTTTTTAACTCCGAGTCATAAATTATTTTAAAGGGCATAAAATATATGTATTGTTTTTATTTTCCTTCTTGAAAATTAAGTACTTTTTCTTCCTTTCTTTGTAGGTGATGGGCTTGTACACAAGGTTCGTGACGAAATGAAGGAAAACAGTTCTATGGAATTAAGAGCTACATTTGGCAAATGTCATCCTGAAAAATCATCGGAACTCTGATTTTCACTGAAAAACACATTATTTAACCTTCGATCGAATCTGAAGTGCTGGGCTTGATGATACAAAGCCATTGGTGAATGACATTAGCCCTTTCAGCAATTCCAATTACTTGCTTTATAAGGATGAGCTTCAGCTTTTCAGAAAAGAGTTCATTGTCCTTGTTAGCAGAGTACTGGTAGAATTTTTTCCATGCCTCAGTTCCTTGGAATCTTTTATCCCTAAGCATATTAAGCATCGTGCAGAGATGGCAAAGAAATCTGTTATCATCAACCTATCAATTGTTTCATACGATCAATCAAAGTATTCTGATGTTGTGCGGTATCTTGAAGTGCTGCTGGAGCCCCTCACTGAGGTGTACGCCCCTGACGTGGGAAGTATCGCAGAAGAAGTATCGCAGTTAGAAAAAGTGGAAAGAACAGAAACACGTCTAAAAGGTGTGTGAATGTCACAGGAAGTTTTAATTATTTATTATTTTGACAATCAATTACTAACCTGTAGTGTATCAGGGGTGGATACAGGATTTTAGAGAAGGGGGTTTGGGAAGGGAACCACCAAAGGCGGCCCCCTGCAGGGGGCCCAGGGGATCCTCCCTTTGAAAATTTTTAAAGTTGAGGATTTCCAGCGATCTGAGACCAAGTCAGTGTGTTATAATGTCTTTCTTTAATTTAGGGGGTTCAACCGAGCCCCCCTAAATCTGCCCCAGGTGTGTCATCTTAAAATATTCCCTTAAATGAGGTATTAAATTCTGTCACATGGAATTCTTTCGGAGACAATTTTCACGTCTTCTAATATAATATGAATTTACAAAAAATATCTATACACAACAATTAATATTCTCCTGTCGATAATCAGTTGGCTAAATTTATGACAGAAGTTAATGTACATAATAAAATATGAAAAAAAGGATTTGCTTTGAATATGTGTATTGAATGTATATAGTCAAATAGATTTACTTTAGATAAATTTTGTTTTCAAAAAAATAATTTTCTGGTGCTCCACAACTGGTAGGAAAACACATCCCACTGTTTGGTGACCTCCTTGGTCGGGAAGGAATGACTGGAGCAAAGATAACTAGGGCAGGCTGTGATTATTCATGTGAAAAGTTTGAATGTGTCATAGAAGCTGCAGCTGTCTGGCATGCAAAGCAGTCGTTCCTTGGGGTAGACTGAAATACTTCTGTGGGTGGGGGTGAGGTGGGGGCGATTGAATTTAAAGTAAACAAACATCCCATTCTATAATTTCATACTTTTTCCTGGTGATCCCTAACTCCCTCTCCCCTTCCCAAGATATAGGTCGTTTGACCCTTGTGCAAGCAGTGCATAAGACTTTTACAAAGTAAACGGGACTAAATTGTGCTTTATAACATTATTTATGCACAGCTGCTTGCAATGTGTTTTCCCAACTTGATGTACTGGTTTATTTTTGCTGTTCGTTTAAGTCTACCCACTCCTTATATGTATATTTTTAGAGGGTCAAGAAAAAACAAATAATTACAGTATGAATATAAAAATAACAATATTATATGCATTTAATGCAAAGCCTATTGCAGCCTGCATCCTGACTGGAGATTTCTGCCCTGAGGACTTTCAGTTCTCAGGCTATAATCACCTATTGCAACTGTCAAATACACTGTAATAGTAGGTGAAACTAGTAATAATAATGATGATGATGATAATAACATCATAAATGATGGACTTTAGTATTTTCAATGATATTATAAAATTATGCAAGTATGAGATTGAGATGTCAGTATGAATTTTGAATTTCAATCATGTTACATTACCAGATCAGAGTCCTAAGTCCTCCTTTTTACTGGCCAATTTCGTAATAGTCTATCATACAGTCAATTGGTGTGAGATTGTTGCATTAAGTCACTGTTCTCTTTTATTAATTCTCTCTTTAGTACATCTGGGAGCAGCTGCACAATACACAGTCTGCACGAGATGTTGGTACTCTCTACAACTTGAGGCAACGTTTTGGCTTAGTAACTGTTTCCATCAAAGTTAAGAGCAACTTTGAGAGTGCCAATTCCCTTATGTTATCAGCAACGAAAGCCTACTTGTGTAGTGCTTTCATGGAGTAGGCTGGTCTACATCGATTGGATGGCACTCCAAAGAAAATTACCTGCTCAGACCCAAAGGACCTGGAAGTATCATTGGTTGTTTTGTGGATGAGTACGTGATGCTTGAATTTGATGTTGAAAAAGCTGTGAGACATCAAAAAGAGCGAGCACTGCAGCAGCCACAGGCTGAAGCTGCAGTTACAGGACCCAGGTTTCAGCAATCACCCATCCACTCAGCAGGTACAGAATTAAATACTTATGTAATTTTTGAACCGTGTTTCTATCTGCATTATTTTGTTAATTATTAGGTTAACATTTTTCTTTGTCAATTGAAAAAAAGAGGCAGTTGTTACATAGTTTTGAAGTAGGTGCTTTATTGTTGGAGTAGGCGGCTGATTTCGTCATCTTGCTTAAAGAATCAGGTGAATAGAAAGCAGAGTAGCCGGTGGAGATCATGAAGTAGGTAGTGATTTTGGCTGGTAGCTGGGTACTTCTGACAAGCCTAAGAAGGAACAATAATTTTCTCTTGGCTCGGATCTGAAAGACACAGTCATTTAAGCTCCTAATTACCTAAGGGGCTCGTCACGAATAGACGTGGGATATGGGGAGAGAAAGGGATAGCTAAGGGTAAGTTAAACATCTTAAACACCTGCAAAACCACGTCAAAACTTTTTGTGGACTTTAAAAAAGCATTTACCCAATCTGTTACTGATAACAATTAATCATGGACATATCACCAAATGAGAGACTTTTTTTAAAAAATCCACAGTGAGCATATTTTTTAAAAGCATAAATGAATTTATATTTAAAGTGCACCTAACCCCCAAAATTTTTTTCGCTAAAACGCATCTACTCGTTATTCGAAGCATTTGGGCGAAAAAATGTTTGAATTTGGTTGAATCCTCGATTTTCTATGCCCTTTCAAAGTCGCGCTTGAAGTGTTACACGACCGCGTTTTAGGAAGTCTGGGGTGGCGGTTGCTGGTGACGTCTACCCAGGAACCAAACACAGTGGCGCCTCAGTCAGCTCTCTGTATTTGCTCGAGAAAAAGGAAAACAAAACTAATCGTTCAAATATATTTTGGGACTAAAACGTCCAATTGTTGTTTCAGAATCACTTCTTTTTCGTTACTGGAGTCAGAGTTAAGTTTCGATTCGGAAGACTCCGAAATAAACTTCGATCGAGCACGTTCGACAACGGTGAACTCACTGCTTAGAGCTTTGACAACAATTTGCAATATTTCAAGCGACGACGGGGAAGATTTCTTTGCAGACGAGCTGCTTGTATGTTAGGAATGGAAAGCTAGATACGAAGTGGAGGAGCGGGCAAACGAAAAGCAGGAAAGAAAACTCAAGGACTGCTTTGGATGGTAATTTCGTCACCTAAACACAAGACTCCCACGCGTGTTTATAGCCCGTTTACATTTGTCCTCAGCGAGAATGTATTTTGTCAAGGTATGGTTGTTCTATTAAATCCAGTTCGTGTTTTACTTTCTGGAACGCTTCATGTTTATAAGAGCGACGTAAGTGTTGCAGTTTTCGAGACTTGATGACCTCCAAAACACTGGCTTCGATCGATTGAAAATCGTAGAATTGTTTGGACCTGTATTTTTGACGCTGCGGAAAGCAAGGTGGAAGGAAACATTTCATACCATTACCGATTTCACATTGTCATATGTTTTTTAAAACATATGACAAAAAAAAATTACATTGGTTATTTGGAGTTACAACTTAAAAGTCGTAACTCCAAATAACCAATGTAATTTTTTTTTTCAAAGTTTGCGGTGAAATTCGGCGAAAAGGATATGTTCCCTAAGCGGTCCGCAGATAATATTACGCGGTCATATTTTCGACACTATTGCACAGAATGTTTGTCGCATTGCTGATTTCCAAACCTTCGAAAAACTCTGTGAGTCCAACAATTTTGTTATCATGTAATTCTAAAGGATTAACCTTCGACTTTTATCTAAATCGAAAGAGAAATAAGTGTTGGTTGGCGGCGTACAGCTGCGAGCTATTAACATATCAGTATTTGGTCGTAACGCTCCTTGATTGATTACACAACTTTGCCGGCTATGTTATAAATACTGCGGGAATGAAAGATAAAGTTTTTCGGTAGTATTTCAACTAATTACTGGTTGGCTTTAAGCAGAAAATTTTGAAAATAGCGTTTGAAAGTCTGCGGAACAAATACCAGTGAGAGTTCGCTTGTTTCTGTTCGACAAAATCAACCATCGTTTACGTCTTTATCGTACCATTGACCGATCATCGCCAGTAAATTGTACAGTATATCTTTCTTTAAATCTGGGATATTGCTGCAACAGCCAATAGCACTTCTGGAAGGCATTTCTGCGCACTTTTCGAATGAGTATTGTACCATCCCTGAAGGAAATGAGAGGACGTGAGATATTCAACCTTCCTGGGTAGATGTCACAACAGCCGCTGGACCCATTCTCCTCAAACTCGGTCGTGAAACAAAATGGTGGTGTTTTGGAGCTATTTTCGAGATTTCGTCGGGGCACAGAAAATGGAGGATTTAACCGAATCCAAAAATCTTTTCGCAGAAGTATTTCAAATAACAAGTAGAATCGTTTTAGCGAAAAAACTTTTTGGGTGAGATGCACTTTAAAAACAAACATTAATCCCAACCCCAACTACATTTTGTAGAACAAATGATTGTGATAACCAAAACAGCATATGATTTCCTTTGACAGGAATCTATTAATAGAACTCTCACAATTTTAAAAATGAGTCAATAAATGTGCAAAGCAATATGCATGCATATAATAATACATAATAAAACCTTTCTAAAAACCTCACTAATTAAATCAGCTGTATGTAGGGGTTTTTGAGGCTCGATGTTGTTTATTTTTCAAAAAGATCAAGCCCAAAGGGGGGCAAACACAGATTCAGTGCCCAGAGCAAAGAGACCAACCACCCAACCAGGTGCATATTGCATAGATTACATTTTATATGAACTTAAATTTATACACGTTTTAAAACAAATGGTTTTTGCACTTTTTCGTTACAGGTCATTAGCTTTTTTATTCACAATATTTTTTAAAGATTACATGGTACAACTGCTACATGTATTTTACTCTTCAGATAAAACTAATGGTAATACAGATGACTTAATGAGAAGTTTTAAAAATTTTTAACGTTTAATATATACATGTAGTACTAAGATACACTTTTTGAGCAAGAATAAAATGCAACTTGCATTCACTATTATGAATTTCGCAGGTCACATTGTTGCTCTTCTCTAACCAGTACCTAACCAAAGACCTATAGTACTAGGAGTGGGGAAAGTAATGACTCCTCCACCCAACATTGTGACCAACACTGAGACTGCATTGGTGTATGTAGCTCATGTTAAAGCTGCAAGTCCTGAAAGAAACACACACAACCTGCATGTTGGACAGTATGTGATTTGGCAGGAAAACCTTTTAGCATTATGTGGTCAGAGCAAAGCAAGTCAAGAGGACAACAAACAACAACCTCCGTCTGAACCATTTACCGAGCCAGAACGTAACCTACAATATCAAACATACCACCGCAGGATCCACAGAAGGATGACAGGGTACTCGAATATGGCTTGAACGTGATACAACTCGGCACATTGCTGATGCAACTTCGTGATAAAAAAAAAGAGGAGGGGGGTGGTGAACGTAATCTAAGAAATGCAAAGCTATCAATGCTTTATTTCAGATCCAGACGTAGTGTGCATGTGAAATGATACGGTTTATAAAATGTGTTAAGGCCATTTATATTCAGAAAGCATCCCATAGGATTATACATTGACAGTTTGTTAACTGGAGAGGTGGTGAAGGGAAGAATGTTGCCAATGACCTTAAACATGAGCACTTTGTTAAAGGCCACAAAGCTGTTCTGAAGGATCTTGTAGCTAACAAGACACTCACAGCAGTAGAGAGGGCTACAAAAGCTTCTTGTGGTTTGAAAGGCGTTGCAGATAATTTTGATAGACAGTGTCAAGTTGCTCCTGACTACACCCTTCAGCATCTCTGAGTAAGCAAGATGACGAGAAAGAAATGATTGAACATGAACATAGCGGAAGACCATTTGTGTTACTCCAGGTCGTAAACACAACTTTCCCCACCATTCCAAAAAGTGCCCTCGATCAGTTGGACATTGTAAAACTGGATGCTTGGTTAACTCGACATAAAAGGAAACTGGCAGCCTTAGATTTGCTGGAGCTGACACGGATGGGGATAGCAGCAGTGATATTGAGGATGAGAGTGACAACGACCTTGATGAAGAGTCAGACGTGGATGAAATCAGTCCTGGTTAGTCGCACAAAAAGTGTAAAATTAGTAATCATAAGCACATTATCTAAAAAGGACAAATTTTACAGTCCAACATAACTTTAGCCATCCTACATGTATGTAGTTTGCAAATTATGAAAGTTTACACACTTGCATACATATAGTATCTTAAATGTGTACATTTTTCCAAGATAGTTCAGTAAGTACCATTGATATTTTGAGAACAACAGTTAATCCACATACATGTACCTGTAAGGTCTAGGGAATCCATTTCCATCCAGTCACGACAGTTTATCCTAACATTCTTGAGGGTAAACTACGAATAACAATGCATATTTTAGAAAATAGCCCAAAGAAAACACGTGCCCTAAATGGTTAAAAGTCATATTTCTGTTACTCAATAGAAAAACAAAAGCGTTGTCCTAGTCATGTTGTTCATTATTCTTTTTGGGCTCTTTTCTAAAAATGGTAGAAAACATTTTCTTTGTGTTTCTGCAGAGTTATACATTAGAAAACCTCGTGAAAGCCTGTCAGCTCGTGTTCCCACAACATTTCTAGTTCTCTCAAACTTCCATTCGTGTTTCTATAACTTGATATAAAAACAGAACATGTTTTCTCCTTCTTAAATATTAATGAATTACACATGCAGTTTAGTGTAAAGGTTTCACAAGAATATTGTGATGCCACCCAAGTAAATTACAGCACCTCCCATCTTTGAGTTGACATTTGCATAGTTTCATAAGCTACCTAACTATGACTTCTTAAAACGTAAGACCTGAACATAACTCCATCTAGTTGTGTAGCTTACCTAGGACACTTTGTAGAATGTCAAAAAAAGCTTTAGCATTGTCTTCACTGAAAGCAGGTAAGGAGGATAAAATACTCCCAACGGAATCTAAGTGCCCAGTGTTTTGCACTGCTGTATCAACTAACTCTAAGCTGAAACCAGTTGACGGGCCCACACTGCCAACGCATTAGACCTGGAAGTACCCAGGGTATCACGAAAAGTGATAAGCCTCTGACGAAAAAGGTCTCTCTTTCTTTGGAAACAGCAATGGAACCAGCTGGTGCTGTACTCTGCAGATCAACTTCAGTGGCAAATTTTGGTTTCTCAGCTTCACTTATGCAAAGTTCACAGGAGCATATGTTCCCAAAATATTGAAGAATAATTTCGCGTTTCCAATCAGATGTTGATTTCACAAACTTAATCATAATATCTTGTAGGCCACGTTTCCTTCTACTAGTGTCGTATGAATTGTAATAAATTGTAGCTTTGGCTGGGAGACCATCCCTCCCAGCACGGTCAGCTTCCTGGAAGTACTCCTCCATGGTGTAAGGCACACTCAGATGAATTACCCTTTTTTTATTTTAGGGCATTCTACGCCAATACCAAATGCAATTGTAACAAAAAAAAAAAAAAAAACTCTGTGCTTATATTTCTTGTTAGTAAGTTCTTCCATAATGCGTTCTTGTCGTTTTGGGTATTACGCACGAAATTGTGTAACTAGCCTGTTCTAGGCCACGTTGTCTGCATGGAGGGGCTCATACTGATTATCACCTACATCTAGCTCAGAGCTGAAAAATAGAAAGCTTTAAGCACAGCCCTCCAGGTCCCCGTAAAAATTGTTAACGGCATAGCAGATCTTTTAGCTTTAAACTCCTGAACATAAGGTGTACAAATTGTTATTCTTTCGTCTGTAACAGCTGGCCGGGGTTTTGACTTAAAGAAAATATTTTCCCTGTTTGGATTAACCTCAACAACAAAAGGAAGCTGAAGACTAATGGAACTAACGGTCTTTTCTTTCTTGGTTTTGGTAGCTGTGGCAGTTAGAGCCACAATGGGCACATCAGGAAAAATACTGCAATTGGTATCAAGCTTCCCAAATGCTGGGCGAAACTCTTGCCTGAGTTACACAAAAAATTTGAAATGATGGGATTAGGAAACGAGGTCGCATCCATCATTTTACGCTATGCTTTGTTATCTTTGATTGAGTTTTCAAATGATTAATATTACTCTCTTGGTTTAAAAGTTTGCAACCTTCTACATAGTTGAGCTAATGCCAACTGCACATGCACGCATTAACCTGCCACAAAACGGTTTGAAATTTGTAGAAGAAATTTGACAAGTAATCAAGTTAGATCTAAGCTAGGACAAATTCAAGTTCAATTGAAAATAAAGTATGCTTTAATACGTTGTAGTTGATTTATGACAGAAGTTGTATCTGTGTAAACCAAATAAAATCAATAACAGAAAACACTCATCAGTCGCCCACTAAATGTGCCTCATCTACTGATAATACTCTTCCCAGCTTTCTTTAATTTTCGTAGAGTTCCCCAGAGCCTCACCCCGGGTACCAGAGGTTTTCTTTTTCTCGCGCGCGGCAGACGGAAATACTTCGCTTCGCTTTGCTTCGGCGGCCGAAGACCGCTGCCACGAACGGCGAAACCGCGAGGAAACCTCTGGTACAGTCTGATTTGGATTACATTATTGGTAGCTCAACACAGAGTCCAGAAAATAATTGAAATAACAACGATTTCCCAATCCCGTTGGCAAAACCGCCAAAACATCCTTGCTGCGAAGAAAATTCGCAATTCCAACCTATTGCTCGGCGCTCTAAAAGTTGTCAAAACCGTCGAACGTTTTGAGGAATTTTTGTCATGGCTTTGACCAGATCTTGATCTTTGACAAACCTTACAGCGCGCGAACAAGTATCAACCTCAAAATCCGCCATCCACGATCATCACGTCACCAAGCGACAAGCACATTATTCGTGACATTTCACAGGCTCAAGTTCTCTATTCTTAGAAACCAATCACCGTATCTGTTAGATTGGAAAACCCTTGGGAGGTCATTAGGAGCCAATCAGCTTTCTAGTCCAGATTCTGGACTAGACAGATTTAAACTGGCTTGTCATTGGCTGGGCGCTATCAAAGAAATCGCGCTCTGTTGCAGAGGTTTTTCGCGCGGGTCACAATAGAGACATGACCGGCACCGGAAACCGAGCAAGAAAAGCCTCTGGCATCCAGGGTACTAGATCCTTCGAGCGCGATCAAGAGAACGAAGGGTCTGGGGTCGAGAATGGATGTAATGTTTCTTTCCGAACCAATCTGCCTAAACTATTATTTTGAGACTAAAAAAAGTTGGAATTTTAAAATAAATTAACCTCATAAACATTTTGCTTATTGGGTTTGTTACATTCGACACAAAGCAATGGTTTCTTACCGTGAAATAATTTCAAGACCAATCTTGTGTTTGATTTAGTCTCGCTCGACTGCCGACTGCGACTGCTAGAGTATTTTTTCTGAGTCATTTTCTAAAAAAGAAACGGCTTCTTCTTTCTTCTTCCTGCCTCTCATACCTCTTCACAGCCTCGAGAGGACTTTTTTGCAACTTATCTTTCGCCTAGTCACGTATAACATTCTTTCAATTCTAAAAACTTCCCGCCATTTTAAAGTGGCTTTTTTTTTTTTTTTTTTTTTGAGACTTTTGGAAGTAAGTGCGATTTTTCAGGCTTGGAACTGCACCGTTTGGAATGGCGGTGCTACTTTTGTAAGGTAACTCTCCACTGTACCTTTCATTGTGTCATAAATTAAGGTTGCACTGTTCTGTTGCATAACAACAAACTTGACCCACTTTTTACCATCAATTGTATCTAGCTGAAAAACTAAGCCGGTGAACCCATATTTTTTGATGAAAATATTTTTATTACACACAGAGGAAGAAACAGAGAAAATTAGGAAAAATTCTGTGGAATAGATTTTGCTTAAATTAAAAATACAAAATAGAAATTTCAAGATTGGAAAAATTCCACTCCACTTTTTTTTTTTTCTTTTTAGAATTTCGCACATGCATTCCGCTTTTGCTGTTGAATAATTTTTTGCATTTAAAAAGCAGGTTCACCGGATTAGAGATATTAGCTTCGTGGATAAGGAATTTTTAGCGCCCGTTGTACGCGCAAATTAAAATCTTGACTTTGCAAGATCGCACTTTGCGCACGCGTGAAGTTGGTCCGCTGCTCAGTAAAGCCCGCAATTCCACGCGAGGAAACGTGAATACCCTCGAACAGTGTTTTATTTTTTGCTGTTGTCGTTAGCAACATAAGCGGTAAAAGAAAGAGAGAGAAAGAAAGAAAAAGAAGAGTACCATAAATACCCGAAGGTGAGGCTGGCCTAGTAAAAAGAACGAAGAAAACTTGAAGAGTAGTTTTTTTCCTGCTGTTTTTTAGATTGATAGCCGGCGTGATCGATCGCAACATCAACATCACAATTTTCGTTTACGTTCCAGCACAGCGGTTCAAAAGAATGTTTTTTGATTTGAAATTGCCTGAAGGATGGATGTTTCCGAAGATAAAAATATGCGATATCGTAGACTGCTCACTAAACTTAGCGGAAACAAAGTTTTATGAAGTAGGCCTCGCGCCCCCATGTTTCTTGTGAGTTTTGCATCTCGAGCGCTATCTCGCGATCCCTCGGGTGATCGCGTGACTCCTCGCGCCGAAGAGCGCGTTAGAGCCCAGATTTCATACGGGAATATTGTTTTAAGCCACCTTAAAAACAGAAGTAAAATGTTTGTTCTAATGACGTCATCTATGCGTCTGTCCTCTAATAGATCACAGGTGAGAACCAATCAAAATGCAAGAATAATTTGACCTATTATATAATAAAGAATACAAGACATTTCATCGCTAAAGAGATCGTAATTTTTGATGAAAGGAAAAAATAATAATTACTGCAACAGAATGATTGAGAAATCGGAAATAAGCTCTCTTGAAAACTGCAACCAACTCGCAACTGTAAGCTGTACAAGAACAAAATAAGGGAGCAGACAACACGATATAAAACACTTCGCTCAAGAAAGCTGCAGAACGCTTGCAACGGCCGCTATCGAAGGATCACCGGAAATTGATATTAGAGAGTCTACCTATAGGGCAAAATATGCTCCCGAAGGTCTGTCACCTGTCATCCCGTATACATCGCCACAAGATTTGTCCGGACTCAGGGCCTCTTCCTATGAGCCATCCGCTTCCGGCCACTCTTTTGTTCGTACGAATTTCAATGTGTTTATGCAGATGTCCTGACAGGGCATCATGCATTTGTAATGCTCAGATCAACATGGCCAGAGAAACAAGTCATTTGGTGAAAAGATTGAGTGACTTTCAGCAGAAAACAACTTCCATTTGAATCCGTAGTCGCTCGCCCTAAAGTCGCTGTTCGAATCATTTTCGGCCCCATAGTGGTCATCAACCCTGATCAGCGGTTTACATTTAACTGCGGTGTATTTTTATAAGTCTTTTCCTCCCAAAATCATTTTCGGTTACACGTTAGCAACGTGGTAAGGTTTTAGCCAGGTAATCTGCAGTTGACGGGTTGAGGTCGGACGGTTTGCGTTTGTATAAGTATTGGAACATAAAAATATTCAAGCCATAAAAGTTATGTCATTTATAAAAGAAAAAAGACGGTATGGATATTTGAAATAACTCGCGGTAGAAAAACACTTCTTGGGCATGAAACTCTCGGTTAACAGAGAACTTGGTCATTTTACGCTGTCTTTTATTATTATTTACTTTTAACTACGGTAAAACTGAGTCCTGTTCAAATTATATCAAGTATTACAGTTTTAACCTCTTTAGACTGTTATTTTGATCGTTTGCAAAATCTTAACGAACTTTTCACTTACAGGTTTATATTGTGGTATAAACTAATCAACCGCCACAGCTGATTCGTGAACTTGGAACAGGAATTAAAAGGTATGTGTAAGGTATGAATACCCAAGGAAAGGGGACAAATTTTCTGAAGCGTAGTTTCCTATAGGCTCCATTTCCTGGTAATCGAACCTAAGTTTTCCACAGAATTAAGTAAATAAATAGCTGTTATTGAACAAACTTGAAGTCAAGATACAGTTTGTTTAGTAACCAAGCACAAGGTAGCACGGACTGACTGAGCGAAGAAAAGATGGCGGGAGAAAAACGCCAGTGTAAATTTGATGTACATTTCGATTGTATTGTCTTCAGGTCGTGATTTGTAAATATATATGTATATTATATGTGTATATAGTGGTTTAGTTTGAAGAGGTTTCTTTCCTCGTAGAAAAGAAAGTCTGTTTGGGTTGGTTACTTGACCAGTCCATTAAATCAGCACCAACAGTTGGAATAAGACAAGATTGCATATTCTTAGAAAACTTTGATGTTAGAGAGGCTGAATGGAAATATCTTGTACTCGTGCAAACAATTTATGTACTTACATGTAGATTTTGTTTTTCACGAAGTCTGCTTTTCGTCCATGTTTCAATTTTACTTATTTGACCGTATAAGGTAAAGAGAAAATCAGAACGCATTACACTGGTATTTTGTTGTGGAACCAAATGACAAGAAAATGATGGCGTGGAACGATAAAGTAGCTATTCAGAAAGTTACAGATCAGCTGGAACTTTGCACAAGACCAGCCAACATATTTATACTCTCTGACTTCTCCTCACTCAAAGCTGAACTCACAATCTCTCTCGGGGAATCTGCGTTCTCTCCTTCCATTTGGTCTGGACTTCTTTCCATTCTTTTTTTGGCGAACGGGGGAGGAGAAAAAGAGCGCCCGACACATTAACTTCACTGGTCGTCTGCCGCCCCTTCGTTTCCTACTCGTCAACAGTGATGTTATCTTGTGTCATGCTAAAAATGAAAGCCTATCAGATATTGCATGAAATTCATGCGGCTGTTGAAACTTGGAAGTGCGAAGGCGACAAAGTGCAATGTACATGTTTACTTTCCAGGCGAGGGGAATAGTAGCGATAACGATGTAGTAACAGGCTAACACATCTTCTTTTAAGTAGGTGATTTTCCGGATGCATTCCATCTGCTCTTCTTTTAAGGATTTGTGAATAAAATCTTCAAGAGACGAAGTTTCAGCCGCTGTGAAAGTCATGTCCCCCAGGCTAAAAATTCGCTGTATTCAAGTACATTTATTTGCTCGGCCGCCAGGCTTCGTGTTTGAACTGCACAGGACGTCAGATATCCAATCACGTAACCAATTAGAAAGGCGGGCTTAAAGACTCTTTTGTTTTACGACCAATCCGAAAAAAGTCCAGATTCTGGACTATGGGTAGACGACTCGTGTAGTAATTGTAGCAAGAGTTCCTATTTTCCCCCTCCCCCGTTCGCCAAAGAAAAGAACGCCTGATCGCAGGTTACCACAGATGCGACAATGGTGGCATGACTCCCCTCTACCTTTTACTTGAAGACTGAGACAGTCTATGGGTCGAAGGTACCATTGTTGGTTCTGAGATCCTGGTGGTGTACTGGCCAATTGTTCTTCTTCGGCTTGCTCTTTCTCAGTCAAATCTTACAAGGTGGCAAGTTCAGAACGGACCGCCTGTGGTGCAGCCATGACATCTTCCTTGGCACTGCCTCTCTCAATATTTTACATCTTGCTATCAGCTGTTTCTGGTTGGGCCGACAATTTCTCTTTCTGTAACACAAGCACCTCATTAACTTTTGGGTACTTATGATGGGAGGAGAATCCCAATTTAAACTTGTTCGCAACTTCTTCCAAAACAATTTCATTCATTTGCTTAATTAGATCTTCATCTTGTACATCTTTTTTTTGGAGGAATGGCCTCAATCATCCTGAGTACCAGTGTCTAGTAGAAATATACCCTGGAGCAGATGCAGGGTCATACTTTAATCAGCGTCGACCTGGATCGGACCGGATCGGATCACGGATCGGATCACGGATCGGATCACGGACCGGATCACGGATCGGATCACGGATCGGATCACGGATCGGATCACAGAAAAAAAACAACAAAGTTTTAAAGAAAAAAAAATTCAAAAACAAAAATCAAACCGTTTAAAAGATAACAATAAATAAAAAATAAAAGTGGAAAACTAAAATATGTTAAATGAAAATAAGAATCCCGAATTTGACGCAATGACATATTAATTACAGAGAATGACAAGAGGTCATTTAAAAAGCCACATAAGCGCCTAATTTACGACGAATTTAAATTGTAATGAACAGGCAGATGTAGGTATATTTGAACGTTAGTTGGCTCGAAGCTTGCGTGAACTTCCCATTCTCGTTTTTGAAATTGTTATCAGTGGCTAATTCTCGGCTACATTTTTGTGTCAGATGTGAACGTTACAGCTGGCGTTACAGTTAATGAGAAAACTTACGTACGAGAGCTTAAGGACATGACTTGCTTTGAAGGAGCTACGTCACGATTTGCACATCTTGAAAAAACTAGCCTAGTTTTTCAAGTTCGTCATTTGCAATCCCCGTTAATCTTTGCCATCCTTAACGATCCTCATTCCGTTTTGATTTGTTCTTGCCTCTTAAGTGACGTCTCGTCTCTCTCGTCTGTGACCAGCTCCCAGTTGGCTTGATATTATAAAAGAATAAAGGAATATCACACCTGAATTAAATAAAACGTTCTGCTCACAGTAGTCACTCTAGTGCAATTTGCTCAACAAAATTTTGAATTTTTTTCCTTGATCCGATTCGTGATCCGATCCGTGATCCGGTTCGGTCCGATCCAGATTTTGTCGACGCCTCACTTTAATCGAGTGTCTGCATCCTTGAAGCAAACAGGATCTTCTGCCTGGTATGTAGGACCCTTATTACTAGGAAACTTTGAGAACACTCCTGGGGTTCCTGAGCTAATCACCCGGACTAATCACGACTAATGTAGAGATCTGCCAAAAGAGTTCGGTAGCGCTTTTTCCTCATAGTGTGATCTCAGTTATAGGTCTAAGGTAAGGAAGAGTCGCACTCTCCAGGCCTTCTAGGTAACTTCCTAAAACCTTGCCAAAACTTACATCTTATCCTACTTATCGAAATTCGATGATAAGAAAAAAACGTTTCACCGTGCCATTTTTGAAATAAACACGAAGCGAGCCTAGGCAAGGCAAGGACACGCCACCTTTGAAGCATTTTGTTGGCTTTTTTGTGTAATGGTGGAAAGCCGAAATAACGGTCGCACAACAATAGAAGTCGTGATGAAATAACGTTTTATTTTTGTTGTTGTTTTCTTTTCTTTTTTTTTTCTTTTCCCTTGTCCTTGTGGTATAGTGACTCTACGCTGAACGCGCTTTTTAGTGCTGAATGCACTATTGGGATGGTTTTGGGGGCCGCCTGCCGCTAAGGTACTAAGGTCCTAAGGCTTTTGTTTAATTACAATTAATTAATTGGTCTAGAGACAACGAGATGGTGGGGGTGAGCTGGGAAAGGTACATGTGTACCCTACGAAAAACGTGCTATCTCAAGGTCAGTTAGGGGTAAACATCGCAAAGCTATATATTTGTTTCAAGTAACCCCTTGCTCTCCTTGTGGTACTATTCTTTTAAGAACAAAACCAATTTGCTGTAAACGCATGCGCAGATTAGTTAGCGTTGGTGTCTTCCATACATTAGGTGGAGGATACATTGCATATGGGACAACACACAAATGTTGAGTAGTTTTCCTCATGTAGAACCGAACATGCAAGAGGCATGCGTTCTATCATCGTAAGTGTTATATACTATGTTTCCACGCGGTTTTTATGTCATATAATGTCAGCTACTAGGTAGCGCCACTTGTCCCTTTTTAGTGCAAAAGTTAAACGTACCTTTTAGAATTACCCACAGGTCGGTTCAACAAATATCATCTGCTGTTTTCAAACTACAATAGTATGTCTGTCAGGGTTTAAATAAAGAAGGGAAATGTGAAGTTTCTTATTAGCAGCTTATTTATTTCTTGCCTTAACTGCTTCTGTAAGAGAGACCAAAAAGTTCCCGTGTTAGTGGCTTTAATATTCTGCAAATTGACAAAAGAAAGCAGGAAAGTGCTCAAATATTACTGCAGACTCCGTGGCACCTAATGAAAGCGCTAATTAATTTAATCAGTCTTTGAGGAGACTCGTTCATCGATGCAGGATAATATCGGCCAAGTAACGCTGTTTACCTTCAATACTTCTCATTGAAACGCTTCCCAGTGATATCAATCAATATTGTTGTGTATTAATTTTAAATTGCTTTATTGTTAACAACAAAGGTGGCAACAGAAAAAGAAAGTGGCATTCCGTAACTATCTGATAATTTAATTAGTTCTTGTTCATCTAACGATAAAGATTAGCGAAAAAACTGAGCAATGACGTTTCGGTGTCATCCTGGCACCATTTTCAAGTTAAAAAATATTTGTGCGAAAAGTAAATTAATTTATACCAATGGTAGAGGTGCGAAATTGAATAAATTAAGATTAAGATAGCTGTTCAATGTTCATGTTCATTCCAATGAGGTGTCAAACACTGGTAATGAGTTCAGTGTCTGTTCAAAGCCTAAACAAATACTTTTGCGCGAATGGAGTCTGACTGTGTGTTAAGGCTCGGTTTCTTCTTGCGAATCCACAACATTTCGTGGATCAAGCAATCGAACTTTCCCTGACATTTCTTTAGGATCTTAAAGTTGTTAGTCAGGTCACCAACTGTATCAACTCGGTGTTCATTTTGAAGGTGTTTTCCGATGGCGGTAAATCGGTGTTCCTCAATGCGCTTGTAAAGATGACGGCTAGTGTAACCGACGTATTCTGCATCACACAGATCACATATATAGTTATAAACAACGCACTGTTGATTGATCAAAGGTGGTTTTGGCTCTTGTACTTTGAGATCATCGCCAATTTTACGGCTTCTGAACACCGGCTGTAGTTTGTGATCAAGTTTATTACTCAAGTCCGAGAGATGTTTCTTTACTATGTCCGCTGATTTCTGGTCTTAAGGAAGGACAATGCGGTAGATATTCTCTGTTGGAGGCGTCGATCTTGTGTCTGGTGACATCACTGAATTAACGAAACGGGTGATTGTGGAGTTCACAAGAGAATCTGAGTACTTGAGGTTAGAAAAGATCAGTTTAAGGCGTTCGCATTCTGTTGAGAATAGTTCCCATGTTGAGGACAAGCGGTAAGCACGGTTTAACATGGTTTTAACTAAAGATCTTTTATAGCGGTTGTCGACATGACTTTGGTGGTGTAAGAGGAGACCAGTGTTTGTGGGTTTACGGTAAACACTTGTTACCAGCTTGCAGCCCTTCTTGCATATTTCAATGCCGACAAATGGTAGCTTACCGTTAGATGCGATCTCCATGGTGAAGGATATGGATGGATGACAGTTGTTCAAAGTCTTCAGAAAGGCTTCTGCGGTTGGTATGTCTTTCATTGTGGCTAGTGTATCATCCACGTAGCGTCTGTAGAAGTCTGGCAACTTGTTCTCGTTTTGTAGCTTTTCCTCGATAGAACAAAGAAAAGTATTGGCCATTAGGGGACCCAAGGGAGAGCCCATCGCTACTCCATCAATTTGTTGGTAGAGTTGATCGTTAAATTGAAATAGCTGGTCCTTTGTTGCTACTGACAACAGTTCAATTAGATCAGCTTTGCTGATGTTTAGATGGTGTGTTTTGTTAAACCAGTTGTCAACAAAAGCTCTATCAGCAAGGATCTCGATGGTTTCTTGTAGTGGGACGTTCGTAAATAGCGAAGAGACATCATAAGATACTAGGATGTCAGATTCGTTGAGGCTCAGATTGCGAATCTCATCAGCGAAGGAAAATGTGTCAGATATTGTGTAGCTGTTGATCGACAGGGGCTTCAGTTTATCGTCGAGCCATCTCGCGAGGGCGAAGTTGTAAGTACTTGTGGCGGATAGAATGGGCCTCATCGCCAGTTTTTCTTTATGAGTCTTTGGCAGACCATAAAGATGGGCGAGTCGTGATCCTTTCGGGCAAACTGAGTCGGCAATCTGTTTTGGGAGAATTTTGCGCACGACAGATTCAAGGTGTTTCTCTTTCTGCAGTAAAGGGTGGTAGTTTTTGAGCGGTCGTCCACGCGTCTTGGGTCTCTCCGAACTTACGGCGGTAAATTTAGCTGTATCGTTGATGGAAGATTCACTCAAAAGGCGAACATATTCTGCCTTATCCATAACAACTACTCCTGTACCTTTATCTGGTTTCGTGATTACGATGTCATCTCTTCGTTTTAGTTGCTCAATAGCTCTTTGTAGCGCTTTCGGTGGTTTGGGGGCTTTGCACTCGATGTAGTTAAGCGCGATCGATCGAAGGGTGGCCGCAGCTAATTCCTTCTTATTGTCGGATAATGAAGGCTCCAGTTGCCAGAAGGCTTTCTCGAAGCTAGCTTGAATGTCCATTGAAGAGATGCGTTGCGGCAAGGAAAACTTCAAACCTCGACACAGAACAAGCTTCTGGAAGAATGAAAGCTTGTAGGAGGAAATGTTCTGGATATGTTTGTCCACATCGTGATCTTTGTTTAGCAGCTTCATGATTTTGTTGATATGGCCGCTCATCATTTTCTCATAGTGCTTTTTGCGGAGGTTAACCATCGTTCTCAGGATGCACATGTATTGGAGCGATGAACAATTCCGGCGTATTTCAACGTAGATTCCGTTAAGTTCCTTCTTCAGTGTCGCATTTTGCTTTACTTTTGCCCTTAGTTCTTCTGCGATGACATTAGTTGAAAATTGCTCGGAAGCCAGAACTGTTTAATCTTAATTTATTCAATTTCGCACCTCTACCATTGGTATAAATTAATTTACTTTTCGCACAAATATTTTTTAACTTGAAAATGGTGCCAGGATGACACCGAAACGTCGTTGCTCAGTTTTTTCGCTAATCTTTATCGTTAACTGTATTTCCAAATTTAATCTTATAAGAATTTTACAACGCGAAAACCAGCTGCAGTACTTCAGGCGACTTGAAGACTGCAGCAAGAAACAAATCCAATGCGATGGAGCCATCGAGTTTCTTCAGCTTTGCCAGAATTTCGAACTAACTCCTACCTTCGCCAAAGTTGATCAAACAAAGCATATGAAATGGTCAAAGGCTTCCGAGCAATTTTCAACTAATGTCATCGCAGAAGAACTAAGGGCAAAAGTAAAGCAAAATGCGACACTGAAGAAGGAACTTAACGGAATCTACGTTGAAATACACCGGAATTGTTCATCGCTCCAATACATGTGCATCCTGAGAACGATGGTTAACCTCCGCAAAAAGCACTATGAGAAAATGATGAGCGGCCATATCAACAAAATCATGAAGCTGCTAAACAAAGATCACGATGTGGACAAACATATCCAGAACATTTCCTCCTACAAGCTTTCATTCTTCCAGAAGCTTGTTCTGTGTCGAGGTTTGAAGTTTTCCTTGCCGCAACGCATCTCTTCAATGGACATTCAAGCTAGCTTCGAGAAAGCCTTCTGGCAACTGGAGCCTTCATTATCCGACAATAAGAAGGAATTAGCTGCGGCCACCCTTCGATCGATCGCGCTTAACTACATCGAGTGCAAAGCCCCCAAACCACCGAAAGCGCTACAAAGAGCTATTGAGCAACTAAAACGAAGAGATGACATCGTAATCACGAAACCAGATAAAGGTACAGGAGTAGTTGTTATGGATAAGGCAGAATATGTTCGCCTTTTGAGTGAATCTTCCATCAACGATACAGCTAAATTTACCGCCGTAAGTTCGGAGAGACCCAAGACGCGTGGACGACCGCTCAAAAACTACCACCCTTTACTGCAGAAAGAGAAACACCTTGAATCTGTCGTGCGCAAAATTCTCCCAAAACAGATTGCCGACTCAGTTTGCCCGAAAGGATCACGACTCGCCCATCTTTATGGTCTGCCAAAGACTCATAAAGAAAAACTGGCGATGAGGCCCATTCTATCCGCCACAAGTACTTACAACTTCGCCCTCGCGAGATGGCTCGACGATAAACTGAAGCCCCTGTCGATCAACAGCTACACAATATCTGACACATTTTCCTTCGCTGATGAGATTCGCAATCTGAGCCTCAACGAATCTGACATCCTAGTATCTTATGATGTCTCTTCGCTATTTACGAACGTCCCACTACAAGAAACCATCGAGATCCTTGCTGATAGAGCTTTTGTTGACAACTGGTTTAACAAAACACACCATCTAAACATCAGCAAAGCTGATCTAATTGAACTGTTGTCAGTAGCAACAAAGGACCAGCTATTTCAATTTAACGATCAACTCTACCAACAAATTGATGGAGTAGCGATGGGCTCTCCCTTGGGTCCCCTAATGGCCAATACTTTTCTTTGTTCTATCGAGGAAAAGCTACAAAACGAGAACAAGTTGCCAGACTTCTACAGACGCTACGTGGATGATACACTAGCCACAATGAAAGACATACCAACCGCAGAAGCCTTTCTGAAGACTTTGAACAACTGTCATCCATCCATATCCTTCACCATGGAGATCGCATCTAACGGTAAGCTACCATTTGTCGGCATTGAAATATGCAAGAAGGGCTGCAAGCTGGTAACAAGTGTTTACCGTAAACCCACAAACACTGGTCTCCTCTTACACCACCAAAGTCATGTCGACAACCGCTATAAAAGATCTTTAGTTAAAACCATGTTAAACCGTGCTTACCGCTTGTCCTCAACATGGGAACTATTCTCAACAGAATGCGAACGCCTTAAACTGATCTTTTCTAACCTCAAGTACTCAGATTCTCTTGTGAACTCCACAATCACCCGTTTCGTTAATTCAGTGATGTCACCAGACACAAGATCGACGCCTCCAACAGAGAATATCTACCGCATTGTCCTTCCTTAAGACCAGAAATCAGCGGACATAGTAAAGAAACATCTCTCGGACTTGAGTAATAAACTTGATCACAAACTACAGCCGGTGTTCAGAAGCCGTAAAATTGGCGATGATCTCAAAGTACAAGAGCCAAAACCACCTTTGATCAATCAACAGTGCGTTGTTTATAACTATATATGTGATCTGTGTGATGCAGAATACGTCGGTTACACTAGCCGTCATCTTTACAAGCGCATTGAGGAACACCGATTTACCGCCATCGGAAAACACCTTCAAAATGAACACCGAGTTGATACAGTTGGTGACCTGACTAACAACTTTAAGATCCTAAAGAAATGTCAGGGAAAGTTCGATTGCTTGATCCACGAAATGTTGTGGATTCGCAAGAAGAAACCGAGCCTTAACACACAGTCAGACTCCATTCGCGCAAAAGTATTTGTTTAGGCTTTGAACAGACACTGAACTCATTACCAGTGTTTGACACCTCATTGGAATGAACATGAACATTGAACAGCTATCTTAATCTTAATTTATTCAATTTCGCACCTCTACCATTGGTATAAATTAATTTACTTTTCGCACAAATATTTTTTAACTTGAAAATGGTGCCAGGATGACACCGAAACGTCGTTGCTCAGTTTTTTCGCTAATCTTTATCGTTAACTGTATTTCCAAATTTAATCTTATAAGAATCTTGTTCAT
This sequence comes from Orbicella faveolata, assembly GCF_042242905.1. Taxonomy (NCBI): domain Eukaryota; kingdom Metazoa; phylum Cnidaria; class Anthozoa; order Scleractinia; family Merulinidae; genus Orbicella; species Orbicella faveolata. The sequence goes on along the minus strand of NW_028301547.1, from coordinate 6,042,813 downwards.
CTGTGATGAAAAAATTTGCGTTTTGAGAAAAAAAAAAAACAAAATTGTTTCTCTTCCATTTCTTCGTCAGATATTTAACTTTCTTTCATTTATCCCCCAAAACAAGCTCATCTTCCGTGTGTTTTGGAGAAAACAAGATTTTCATGTTACATACCTTTGCGAGGAAAACAAGAGTATCAAGTTACAAAGTTGGCGCGAAGAGCTAAATGGTCACGTTTGTTCAACGGATTACTGATTTTAAAATGAACGAAAATCATCGTAAAACACCAGGGTAAAATTTAAAAGCTGTCGTGACAAACAGTAACTGTACGTAATTTTCGGACCTTGAATGAAAATACAACCGTGAAACGTACTCAATGCTATGGGGAAAAGCCCTAGCAGACTACCAATGTAGATACAAACCGGAAGTGAACCGAGCAGGGGTGAGTACTTATGGGACTACCGTGCCAGAGCTATCAATTGCAGTCTGCACTATCTGAGATTGTCTCACTAGTTTTAATTTCTAAGATGAGAAAAGGTAACAAGGAGAAAAAAAAAAAACATTGATACTGGTTGAGAAAATTAAGAACGAACAAAAATGAGAGAAATGAAAACGAGAATTATTACTTGCTTTGGTCATCGGACAAGAAGCGGTGCGAGAGACCGAGACAATTACAAAGAAAGTACCACTTTGATTTTGATGAGTCACTTTGATGACTCATAGCCACTTTGATTTTCTTTTTTTTGTTTTGTTTTTGCTATGTTTGTTTGTTTGTTGGTGTTGTTTTTTTTTTTTTGAACGACGGCAAAGTCTACTTAATCAGTCTAAAACTAGTAGTAATCAGAGATTATGAGAGTGCGTTCGACGCTCTCACTTTAATATATAATTATATATCGTAAATAAATGATTTCACTAGCTGACTTTCAACCTTTGTCTATTGCTAAGATCAACATTTTTCAGCAGCAACCGAGGTTTTACAGTCAGATATGCATAGTGTCAAAGTCCATGCTAGTGAAGAGGTCACGATTTGTTGATACGTTGCGTGACGCTGCCAGTTTCTGTAGTCTCCCAAGTTTCATAGAATATTTAAATTACGTACATTATTCTAAGCTAGCATTTGCAGTCGCGTGCTCGTTTCGCGACTAATTCGAGTATTTCCCCTGATGAATAAAGTAGTCTTATGGATCTTGCCTTCAGAGTACTTTTCCACCGATTCCAAACAATAAAATTTCGACCGGATAAAGACTGAGCTATCTGTCGCGACTGCAACTTATCAACAAATGCAATCAAAATGTAGCTGTTTCCCACGGTTTATCATCCCAAAGCCAAGTCGTGTTAATAAACAAGGACAATACCCTCAGATTGCGATAAATGCTGCCGTCGAAGCGTTTAAATTCGCCAAAATCTAACGCTGAGAGCACATTATAGCGAGGCGTACGGCGACGGATGTGTCGAAAACGAAGACCCAAAAACGAGGACCGAAGACCTAAGACCCTCTGGTCTAAAACGAAGACCCACTGGTCTAAAACGAAGACCCACCGGTCTAAAACGAAGACCCACTGGTCATTTCTGTAGCGCATAAATTAAAATGTCATCTGAACGCACAGCAAACTTGACAGTTGCTTTATCTCAGTCGGTACAACGTGTCAAATTGTGTAACGCAATAAAATTCCAAAAGTATAGAAATATTCGATTTAGTGACGATTTTAGTATAATTTGCCGTCACCAATATTCTATTTTTCAAATGCATATGAGCAAATTATGATGAGGTGACTTCATTACTTCGCTTTACTGTCCTTATCATATAAAGGCGCAAAGGTTAACTGTGCGTGACTCGCAAATTTATTCACCACGTGCTACAAGAATTTGATTTTCCCAGGAAAATTACGTAATCACTCTCGCATGCATCTCTCACTTCTGCAGCGCATAAATTTAAATGTCATCTGAGCGCGCGACAAACTTGACAGTTACTTTATCTCAGCCAGTACAACACGTGTCAAATTTTGTCACGCAATTAAATTTCAACAGTATAGAAATATACGTTTTAGTGACGATTTTAGTATATTTTGTCGTCACCAATATTCTATTTTTCAAATGCATATGAGCAAATTACGATGAGGTGACTTCATTACTTCGCTTTACTGTCCTTATCATATATAGGCGCAAAGGTCAACTGTTCGTGACCCGCAAATTTATTTACCACGTGCTACAAGAATTTGTTTTAGACCAGGAAAATTATGTAATCACTCTCGCATGCATCTCTCACTTCTGTAGCGCATAAATTTAAATGTCATCTGATCCTAGCAGTATATATTCAGGACGCCTGTCAGATATGAACTCAATTCAATGACTTCGCTCTCTATGAGTTCTCGTAGCTCAGTGGATAGAGCGCCCGCTTGGTATTCAAGAGGTCATGAGTTCGATTCCTGTCGGTAATTCAGAATTTTTTCTTTGTCCCACGCTCGTGTCATGTAGATTAGTTCACTTTTTCACATTTCATTACCGGGCTTAAAAATTCACCATCTTTATTTATTTATCAAACATCTTTTAGTTGTAAACGGTCTCGCAGGAATGATTCAGGGAAGCGATGTATGTCACACAACATCGATGTATGGTATTGAAAACTGATGTATCCCGGACGAAATTGATTTATGTTATTTTCCAATTTGTATTACCATGCGTAACAGTAATTAATTTAACAAAACATTGCTGTATTCACGTTTGGAATTTTGTCCGCAAAACAGCCTCATATTCGGTACGCGCTAAAATTAGACCTGAGTGAATAACCCAATCAATCGTTGGGATTTGTGATCGATCAAAAAAACTACTGCAGACATTATGTTTGACATTATACTTCTGGGTCTCATTATTGCAATGCTGAATTTAGACAGGAGGAGAAGCCATCTGGTAACCCCAAACGAACTACCCCAAACTTGTGGTATCGTCTAAGGCATGCCAGAGTGCTCAAACTAGTGAGCATGCCCAATGCTAATAGCAATGACTCACCCTAGTAGAGTGCTCAGTTTGGACATGAAAACATAGCTTGATATGCTTGATATGTATCTGACTGCAAACAGTACTGTTTCGGCCTTCTGAGCATCATCAGAGTAGAACTCAATCTTGGATGAAGGAGAAGCAATATGATCACCCCAAACGATCCCACACTTGTGGTATCGTCTAAGTTGTGCCAGAGTGCTCAAGCTAGTTAATTAGTTAGTATGCGAAATCTCTCGAAATCTCTCGAGAAATGACTTCTTCGTGTTGTCAGTTTCCTTGCGCACGTATTCCGCTTAGGAAACTTGTCGGACAGTATAGTTCAAGGATCGGGCCAATCAAATCCAGTCTTTACCTCATGCCGAGGTCCTCCCGACTAACGGCGGCAGGCGTGGGTACGAGGCAATTCTCGTGGAGAGTTTCAGAAAAAAAAATATTCCAAAAAATATTCAAACTCAGCGGTGGATTTCGTCAGATTTGTCGCAAACATAAATGGCAAGCTGCGAGAGATGCTGTTACCTCAGCATCTCTAAAGCAAATGAAGACCACGTAACGCGGGAACACTTTAATTTTGAAGACATCAACCCGCTGAAATCATATTTTTTTGTCAATAAAATTTCCCCCTGGGAACTCTTCGACGAGGTACGGCATGTTCCATGGCGGCAGATGATTCAACTTGGCTGGCACTACGGTCGATTCATTTATACCATGCAGTTCAACTTTGATGTTGGTATCTACCCTGTGCGAGGTCTTCATCGACTACAGCCAACCAACCGCGTCAGGATAGTGTGTGCCCTTGCGGAGTGCCCAGGCTGCGGCATCAATGCACCTACAGACATCGTAACGATATATCCGTGGAATGATGATTGATGTGCGCGTTATGGGAGTTATTGAGGAGTTCCCGCCGAAAGAAGACAAAAACTATGAGGGAAAATCCGTTTAGCAGGAACACCTCTTAATAGTCGTTAAGCACAACCTAAACCATTCCATGCTTTATTTAAGTTGATAATGGTACTGTGTACTTTTATGTGTGGTCGGTCGATTGAAAGAACGTGAACCAACAGACACTGAAAGCAATTGGAATTATTGGAGTTTCAGAAGTAATTCTAATTCAAATAACAGAGAATCGTTTAGTGTATACAGAACTTTCCTTGTGTAGTAAACACGGTGTACAGTTTCGCAACATTGTAATTCTCTTGTCGTCATTCTTCAGTGGTTAGTACAATTTTAGTGCAGTAATAAAATGCAAACTAACGTTAGCAGAAATACAAAGTAAAGAAACTACAACGATTATTAGCTAAAAAGTAGTCTTGTATTGCATTTCTAATCTTGAGCAATAGTGGTAAAATAAAGTCAACTTTGCAGGGTAGCCCTTGATGCAGAAAGGTTGAACTTTTTGCTTCTCTGTCTCTCCCTCCCCTGAGAGACTGATGCAAAGGATCCGAAATCTGATTTTGCTTTCTTCTGAGACATTTCCGTTATCCACTCCCCAATCTGGGCTAATAATAAAAGTCTGGATTTATGATAAAGGTGTCAAAATGGTGCAAAACTTTTTCTTTTCACTGCCAGCGGTCGCCGGAAGCCAGGTCAGTGCGGCGCTTCAAAACTCAGGGGTTTCCGTCAAGGAGGGTTGTGGCAGAGATCTCAAGGTGCTGGTTTCAAGCCAGCCCCAAGGGACCGTTCATTTTTTTATAAGGTAGGGGGGGCTGGTGGGATTTGGGGGGGGGGGGCCATGCAAAAAAATGCCTTTCGAGGGGGGGCCATCCCAAAAAAATAAGGGAAAAAGGGGGGGTCACGTGAAATATTTTAGTAAAACTTTAAAATGGCATAATGTCTGAATATCAAAAAAATTGCTATAGAATAAACATAGAAGGCAGGATACAAATTTATTACAACTTTCCTTCTGCTTTAAAAAAACGTTTGGCGACAAAAAGCATTTGTAGATACTGAAACAAAGTATCTAACACTGTTATTTTGGGATGCAACTTTCACTGGCACTCATCTTCATCTTCGCTGTCGTCGAGTTCTTCGTCGACGCTTGTGCTGCTATGGGAATCTCTTTCACCAATGCTGCAAGAAGCAGCAATGCTTTCCGTCAGAGTGTACTCTTCAGAGTACATGAAGGTGTAAACACAATCTCTGACTTCCTGCTCAAGGTTGGTGGTGATTCTGTTTCCTGCACCATTGGTGAAATAATTCCCTTCCAAGAGCTGTGCGACGTATGGCCCATCTCTTCTATATAACGACGTGGCAACATCCTCAACCTTAATACACTCTTCCGGGACGGCCGCTCTAGGAGGGTACACAAGGCATTGTGGAAGATCATTTCCTAGCGGGTTTCCAACACAGATTCCATAAACTCGTTGGACGCTGTTTTCAGTCCGCTTCCTCTTTCTTTCATTTGACTTTCTGCGGTTTTCTTTTTTCCTTCTCCTTTTGTTGATGTGCTGTTTGAGTATGCCCTTGAATATGCTGTTATAATTGCTCTTCTTATTTTCTAGTGCTTCCATGTCCCGCGTGACCTTCGTCAACTTAGCTTCTATACATTTGATCTGTTTTACATTAAAACTGTGGGCAAATTCTTCGTCCTGCTTTAAAGCAAGCCCATTGGACTGAAAGAGTGTGGAATCGTGTTCCTTTACATCTTTCAATATGACATTCAACTTTTCCACCATTGCTTTGTGTTCTTTGATGGAGAAGTTCAGTTTTCTTCCATCACTGGGCTTCAACTGGTACCCTGGCATGGAAAACTCACTCGCCCTTTCTGAACGGCCATCCTTACTTAGAAAGATTGCTTCTTTTTCTTAAACCAGTTCCTGACCATTCCTGCCTACCGGAATACCACTACCTCTCCTACCAGAAGACCCCAAAAGAAGGGCGTGATCCAGATGACTGGCAGCCAAGGGTCCAAGCGAAGAAAGAGCATGGAAGTGGCAGGCTGGTTTTATCTCACCCAGAGAGCGTTGCTCTATTTGCAGATAAGTTTATTGTCAAATCAAAGTTTGTGGTGGATTATCCTCAGCATCTTGAAGTGCTGGAATTTAAAAGGAGAAAGAGAGCAGAAGAAAAGGCAAAGTTAAGTAGGGACGCAAAAGATAAATCATATGAGGATTATCCTTGGACTGAGTTGTGCGAAGATCTAACCAAGCTTAAAACGCTACGTGTTCCAGAACTAAACAAGTACTTGAACCACCTCGGGCTGAAGCAGCATTTGAAAAGCAGCAAGAGTGAGAAAGTAAAGGCAATTGTAAGACATTCATGCTTGCAGCAGAAGAGTCCTCTCAGAGCTGGCCAACCAACACTGAGAAATGCCAGGACATTGACACAAAATGACAACAGGGCAAGTGCTGACAGCAGTGAAACGGATGAAAGTGACAATGATGAGTATGACAGTGATGCCATTAACTCTGGGGGACAAGATGACTCAAGCGACGTCATTCTTGCATTCATCAATTCAGATGAGGAAGATGCCAATGAGAGGCCAAATGCCACACGCTCAGGGCGAGCCATAACTAGGAGATCCGAAATTGACTTCTCTTTCTTTTGATTTGTTTTTTAAACAACAGCTCTCTGTAGTATAGGGATTGTAAATATTGTTTTCATAGTGAGCACAATAACGTGAAGTAGGGGGATAATAGAGAAATATTTAAAAAGTTGAAATCTAAATACATGTATTGTTTGTTCAATTTATTTTGGGGGGGGGGGTCATCCCAAAAAATTACCGCTATAAGGGGGGGCCATGTGAAAAAATTGGTAAGCTGAGGGGGGGTCATGTGATTTTTAAATGGTGCTTCCCAAATCCCACCAGCCCCCCCTCCCTCATAAAAAAATGAACGGTCCCCAAGGGCCTTAACCCAGGAGGGTGGAATGGGTAACAGAGTGAGGCATTTTTGGCTATAAAACTGGCCATTTTCTTTGCAGGGCAGCCCTCGCGGACTCTGCTGTGCTAAGATTTCTAATTGCAAAGTCATCGAATAAAAATCGCCTCTCTTTGAACTGGAATAACCTAACGTACTGCACGAACTAGCCTCTTTAAACATCAAAGTCAAAAATGAAGGACATAAAATAATTAGAGATGTCAAAATTCTCACTAAGGCCCTGGGGCTCAATTTCAGTATGAAGTTCTTAAAAGTCAAGATGCATCCTAAACGTTGTTTCCTAGCAGTAGGCTTTTGCATTCGAACGATACTTACGAGTCATCTTAATCTGGCCTGGAAGGCCTTGGTGAGTCTGACCACATGAGCGTGCCACGTGTTGGTTGGATTTCCCATCATTCCAAGCGCTGCGCAAAACAACAACAACGTGCTCGGCTGCCAGGTCACCGATGATCTTTGCGAAATTTTGCAGGATTCATATGCTTGTGTTTCGCGAACTGGCTGCGGTTTGTAAACAGCAAATTGGATAATATATTCTGTCGTGCTGGATGTACTCGATCTTTTAAACCCTGTACACTGCATGTTGGTAAGCATCCAGTAAGAAATCTGGAGGCAACATTCTACATTTTTCAAGGCCAAATATTCCCAGCTTTGTGCTCACTCAGACCAAAATTTTCAGTCTTTTGTCACCCTAACCTGACTATAACGAGACACTGAAAATCACAATTGTGTGATATCAAGTTGTAAGCTCAGTGCCTTGGTCTAACCAGTGAGCTTGTCTTGATGTATTTTCCATGTCAGATAAACACAGTTTTCAGTTGCCAATGTTCTAGTGACGCAAACTTTATACACGTTCATGTACTTGAGAATGGCAAAACTGAAGGCGAATTTATCAGCAGTTTGTTCCTATTGCACTTCAGGATGTAATTCTGTGGTACTGTGGAGGAAACCAGGAGTTGTTTTACATTAATTTGCAGCCAGTACAGATTACGTGTGAAGAATCAATATAGGTTGGACAGGTTAGTGTCATATTGTACTAATAAACACTTGTTCCTACGTTTTGAACTTTTGATATTGGCTACACATAATAGTGCTTTTCTTGTACGGGAGTGACTGTAGCAATACACCACTTAATTCACCCTGCGAGCGGAGCCTCTTTCATCTCTGTTCTTGCATATGTATCGTAAGAAAAGGCTCTGCTTGCAGGATGCACTTAATTGTATTATGGACTTTTTACCACCTAACGGACAGAGGTAGGGCAAGTCTGCCTATAAGTCTAGGAGGCTTTTAGCCTGATTCTCAGATGGTTCCGATTTCACACGCCTCCATTCTTTCTTCTTTGAAAGCTTGTTCCTAACATCATCGCCCATTGTCAAATTCCACCAATCCCAATTTGTCTGCTTGTGTTGCATAAATGTTTACAGGTTATAAGTTATGTTCATTCAAAGGATCATTTATTAAATTAAAATGGGGATGTTTAAAACACAAAATGGTGAAATGACAAAATGGTGCTATGGTTAGCCTGAATGGTGCTCTGGTTAGCCTAAATAGCGCTCAGGTTAGCCTAAATATCACTGACTCGACAGTGGTTAGCTCTCAGTAATTGTACCATTATCCCTTATGGACACTTGTATTCCACATTGACTCTTATTCATAGTGCCATTTTGTCATTTCTCCATTCCTATTTTAAATATGCCCATTTCAAACGCAAGTTTCATCGTTGTAGTGTTCAGGAGGCTAGATTTATTTTTGTTGCTGTCATTGTCCTTTCTCCTTCAATACGAAGCAAACCTATATAACAAGACTGAGGTGTTCAGCCTACCAGTCACAAATCCCAACTGGCCAACAATGCTCCCATTTGATTGGTTTGTTCACTCAGGTCTAGTTTTAGCATGTACCAAGTTGCTGCAAAATTTTGGAAAGCGATTGGGTGTAATTTTTTGTTTTGTTTTAGAAGTGAGGAATACCTTTTGAAGTAAACAGACACTGCACCTGTAGCTTCAGGAGAAGCATTTGAAAAGATAATTTGACTTTTTTGATTTCAACTTCATGATTTTGTTTTTCCACTTGCGAAAGCACAGCGCTTGTTTTCGAACTATTTACTCAAATTAAAATGCCATGTCTTGTACTTTTGATGCCACAAAAGAACATGGAGTCTCTTTATTCCTCCGTGAATTTGTAATGCAGTTGAGAAGTAAGTTTGGAAACTAAAACCTATAAAAGTCCGAAGATTCAAACGGACTTTTAAGATAATGTGCGAAATGACGATTCAAGCAGGCTGCAAAACAAAATGTTGTTATATATACAATAATATGGTTATTCCTCAGCCAGTTATCTAAAGGAGATTCCATAACATGAGGATTGGTTGCTGTTGTAATCTTGCTGCTAAAATTTAGTCAATCTTTTATGAATGCATTTTTTGTTTTTATTACATTCAGCCGTGCATGAGTCTTCCTTCTCGTTTCTACATGTAATGTCGATATTCAGGCAAAATCTCACTTTGCTATTTTTCAAGTTTTCTTTATTTTCTTTGCTGTATTTTTTCCTCGAATTTCTTTGCTCTGAATGAGCTGAATAGTAGAACAGTTTGAGAGGAATAACTGCATATTGCCCATAAATCCAAATAATTTTGAATATCCCACCGAAATCAGTCTGTGTTCGCAGGCTAACGGAAATTACCTCCTATGAGATTTGCTTTAGTTCTCAGCATGCTCAGCTAAATAGAAACAGATAGTTCGTTGATCACAGGCATCAGCTTTGCTATTTTAGTCACCAAGGGAATTTGAATGTTTTGCAAACTGACTGCCGAACGGATGAAGAGAATTCATCATTTTTGTTCTTCCAAGGGCATCTTCCAAAGTGTTCATAAAAGTCCTATTTTCACTCTATTTTTATTATTTGCCTTATTTTATTCTAAGGAGTGTCTCTGTTGTTTTAACGAAAAAACAAATGTTTTTTCTTCACGACCTGTACTGTTGTGCGACCGTTATTTCCATCATTACACAGAAAAGCCAGCAAAGTGCTTCAAAGGTTGGTGTGTCCTTGCCTTTTATAGGCTCACTCCGTGTTTAAGTTTATTTTTTATTATTTACTTAGTGCAATCTCAGCGACCAAAAACTCGCCAAGAATCTCATGGCAGGAATATTCCCACAACAAGTCTGTCTGTCCCCCTGCTGCATGAAGAAATGAAGTGAGGAAAACAAAAAGAAATTATCCTGCTTCTGCAAAAACCAAATGGCAAAGCCACTGCTCTCTATGCAATCAGATCAGAAGAAGATCAGAAGAATTGAAATGGTCATTGAGTGAAAATATATGGCTGTTGGTCAACCACAAAGTACATGTACAAGTAATTTCAACACAGACATCATTCATCTCCTCAAGGAGGAATCTTGGTTGTACTCTTGACAATATCAATGAGATGTAGATCTATGTAGATTATTATAATTATTATTAGACAACTAGTAGACTCTCCTTTGCTCAAAAATCCATGGGGGAGAACGCAAAGAAAAACGCAACACAAGTGGGCGGTTGTGTGCAAGCATGACATGCAAAGCCGCAAGTCAAGTTGCATGGGCATTGAAAGACGAGCAAAAAGAGAGACTACAGTGGTTTCATACAGCATTTCTGAAGCCTGGCACTCTGGTGATAGAGTAATTCTATTGGTTGGCCTATGAAGTTATGACGCACATCTGTCAGTAATCTTTATTATAAATGACATGCAGCGCACACCAAACTCTGTTGTAAAGGTTGTTGCCTACGGTTCGTGAAAATTGCACATTTGCCTTCCGGTTTTGAATTTCCATCTCTCGACCATTTTTGATAATTTTATGTTTTACACTTGTTTTAGAATGGCTGTGGTATTAGGAGGACTTTAAAGTAGAGTAGAGCCATTTGATAGAGCAGTATAAATATCTTTTAGACGTCATACTGTAGGTTTGGTTTCAGCTATTATCTGTTGCACTCTTTAGTGTATGACATTCTGCAAATGCCCTTAGCTCTCTTCTATTTCAACATATGTTTTATTTTTGTATTTCAATCTTTTCAATTAATGTAAATAGACTTCTGTATCATTATATTCTTGCTTTTCATCGATATTTTGGATAAAGATTTTGAGTAGGCATTCAGTTTGATCATTTTGTGTCAGCATGTAGCTGTGGTCTAACTGAGATCGGCACTGGCGGATAAGGAGAGAACTGTGCATGTTGGCCCCGTTTACTGGGTTCGGCGAAGTATATTCATCTCCGCGAGTCCGCATTTAATCTTTGGAGAGAGAAAGACAGTCTGGGAAAGTTCACAGATAGCTAATTTGCAGAATATCTTTTACATCGAAGGTGAGCTTGCTTTACATAAGCTTGACTGTGTACAAAATTAAGCATTCTTGATGTTTGAACGATGGTATCTAAGCTTATATTGATCAAAATGAGGTGGTAACTTATGCAAATTTGTGTTCACATTTTACTTTAGAGCTGACAGAGAACCTTTTCCTGGTGGAGATGAGTTACCTTCAAATGATCTTGGTAAGCAACATTACACAACTTGTTGAAATAAGTAAGCTTTTAATCATGTCAACGTTTGTTTAGCCTGTAGAACAGGCATTATTTTTTCGCATATTTTAGGTGAACAGAGGTGAAAGCGAGGTGAGCGTGAAGCATGAGTCACGCGCGAGGGGAAGAGCACAAAAAATAATGCCTGTACGCATACCGTTGTGCAAGATGTTCTGCCCCAGACACACCCTAAATGACCAGCCAGTCACAACGTTACATAAACAGTTGTAATCATGGGGCATTGTGGGCCAAATCTGGCACAGTGGAAAAACCACTGCTCATGTGCAGTAGATTAAGGTTAGTCTTTCCACCTTTCCATTTTCAAAATGGTGCATGATGAATCAAAAACGAACACATCATTGTCATGGCTCTTGGCAACATCTTGCTCACTCAAGGCCTTCAAAGACAACTGAACTACTTTGGGCAATCATCCGTGCTGATGTTTGACTCTGAGTGAAGGGATCGAAACAGTATTTTCAGTTTCATCAGGTGATGACAACACCTCTTCGGAGAGATAACTTTCAGCTATTCCAAATTCACTAAAGGTACTGTTCTTCTTTTCTTAAGGTCGTGTCAAGTTCACTAAGGTTTTGAACCGCAAATTTTTGTAGCTTGTTTATATTTACAGAACATATAAAATATGAATTTTTTTTCCATGCTGATGAAAATTTTTAAATGCTATTTGTTCATGGACTTCCGTATGGTTGCCTGAAGAAAGAAAAATGGAGGACGAATTCATAAGTAGTACACACTAAAGGCTACTTTTGTTGTGTTTTATAGCTTGTGTGCTATTAATTTGGGTCTTGTTTTGCCGCCTCAGTGCCTTGCATCAGCTGAAAACTTGTTATAAGGTTATAGAGGTTTAATATGGCATTGTAGAAAGTTGTATTGTACATGTACATGTAAAACAGCTTGAAGGATAAAATAAATTGCGCTTTGTTTGTTTTAGACTGTGTATTTTATGGCTCATGCTACATTGCACTTACTACGATTCTTGTTCCTTGTCTACGCAGCTTTGCTTGCGGCTGTGGGCTTTGTTGTTGTAAACATTTCTCCATTGCATCAACAAAGAAAGCAATCCGTCAAAAGGGGTTCTAGTTCCACTTACTGGGAGAACATTCGTTTGTGAAGGCTTGTAGGTACATTGGAATTCAGTCAGTGTAAAATGCAGACTACACTGTAGACTGCAGAGGTGGAAATACATACTGCAGACTTTTTAACTGGATCGTGTTTGATCAAGAGCTAACCGTAAACAGGCTAACTGGAGAACATATTCAGGCTGACCCTGGAAGGGATACAGAGAAGGGGTTTCAAGATACGGACTGCCCCCTGGGTGGCATTTCTTCCTGGAAAATTTTTGAAATTGTGGTCTTTGGAAATGAGATTTCCTTCATTCTGAGGCAAAGTTAGCCTGTTATGTTTTATTCTTTAAATTTAGGGGATTCAACCAAACCCCCTTAGATCCTCCCCAGCTAACCCAAGTGATATTCAGTGTAGAGCTATTCAGGCTAAACCAGGGTGCAGACTCTCACTTCTTTTAGCCTGAATGAGGTTGGTCTGTTAACTGTTAACAAACAGTAACACTTGAAAGGTCTACAGTCTGCATTTTACCCTCATTCTGCTTTTTTTTTTTAATGCGGACTGTTAAAACACCTGGAGCCTGTTTCTCGAAGGTCTCAGAAAGTTTTGCACTCAGAAAGCCGTACCAAAATCTCAAACCTAATGATTGCAGGGCTACTGTATTTGCATAAATTATTCTTAATACGAACAAAGGTTCACTCCATACAAGAAGTTTCAGGTATATACATACGCCTCTCTGCTTTTAGATACAGATTAGCTAAAACTGGCTTTACGGGCCTGAAAGTTTTACGGGCCTGAAAGTTTCATGGGGCTTTCGAGAAATGGGTTCTTGGCCTGCAGTCCACAGTCTGCATCTTACACTGGCCACATTGGAAACATGCCCTTTTTTGCAAAAAGCACCATTGTGAGAAAACACATGAAAACTGCACTATCCCTCCTCCCCCAATAGTTAGTTAAGTCTTGTTCCAAGCAAATACCGTATGTCATCTCTCTTAGATACTTTTAAGGAGAAGGTTTGGTAGCCTACACTGCAACAAAATTCTACTTTTTCATCTAGAGTTCCATCTAAAATCCATACCCTTGTAGACCCTGCCACCAAATATTTACCCCCCCCCCCCCCCCCACTGGCCCTCCAACCATCATAAGGGGTCACCACCTTATTGTAGAGGGATGACCCTATGAGCTATGTTGGCTAGAGCTCTGTACTTCTGGTAGGTTGAAGGATAGGGATAGGGACCAGACAAAGTTGGGTGTTGAGCTAAAGGTTGATAGCCCACTCCTGTAAACAATAAGACTATAGCAGAAACAGAAGACATTCAAATCTCTATCGACATCAGTGAAGTAACAAGGGCTCATTTATCATATGAATATCCCATTGTATTATTTTTATTCAGATTTTTAGATTTGGTGTGATATCTCACAATTTTTACTGACTTAACCAAGTGCAGATGTAGATATCATTACACAAGGCTTTTGGAGCAAACCCCTTCCTCCAAAAACCCCACTGAAAATGCCTGTTCACCTTCACCCCCCCATCCCCAAATGAAAATACCAAATTCTCTACACAGTTAAGCCATCCGGAAAACACTTTACGGTAGAAGACCCCTTTGAGTCTGAGATTGAATCCTCAGTCTTTCTCAGAAGTAAACAGACTACAATGTACCAACAATGATCTTTGTCACTCTGCCATTTTGTAACAAGGATAACTGGTTTAGTATATACACACTCAGTGATCTTTGTGTTTCAAGCTCTTGGTGTTTCATTATATCTGGGTAATAACAGTTCCTCCAGGAGGGCACATTGGATACGAGATGGTAGATGGCCAACGAGGTGCACTAGATATGACTTGGCTATAATCATCTCATATCCAACAAGCATGAGTGGAATATTGTTTTATTCAAAATGCCCCCCAAATATAGAAAACTCGGAACTGATATAAAAATGTGTAGTTCCAGAAAATATCCATACCTCTCCCTCGGAAGGGATTTTTCTAACACCTCCCCACCCCTCTTGAAATTCCAGTTAAGCCTCATACATTTCTTTAAATTTTTTGGTCTCATAGAACCCCCCACCCCCCAGGAAATTGCAACCCCTTCTGTGAGGGGGAGTATGGATATTTTCTGGAACTGCACAATCAAAAGAAAAAAAGAAAAAAGAAAAAACACATGTATGCTTTGGACCATATGTTTAGAGCATTGTATAATGGCTCATGACCCATGATGCCTAACCTAATGAAAACTCTCTAACTGTATTGTGCAATGATCATGTTTTTAAAAATGAGCATAATTCACTCCCTAACAAGTGAATAATGCACGATCCAAACAAAAACAAAATGGCCGGCAAAAACTTGTGTCTCACCAGTCTTTCTGAAACAGAAATCCTGAGAATACAAGAAGATACTGTACCAGAAAATACAGAAGAGTTTTCAAAGTCTTGAATTTTCAATTTTTTGAGTTATTTTTTTGTAAAAAAGTACCTCTTAATCAGCGTGTCGGGTATGTTATGGACAGGTCAATGGATGAGTGAGAGAGTGAGTGAGTGAGTATAGTATAGTATAGTATAGTATAGTATATCTTTATTGCGCCTTGCTCTCCAAAGGGAGGTATTGGTCTGTTTACAATAAAGGTTTAACAACCTTTGAGTGAGTTAGTGAGTGAGAGATGTATGTATGTCACACCAATCAGATTGGATCTACTATAAACAGCCAATCAAATTTTTTGTTGTAAAGGTAAATGGTATGTGAGAAGATTTGATCCCAATAGAGTTCAGAACGGCCATATTTACTCTTCTATGAAAGAGGAGGAAGTATTCATATATTGGGTTTACTTCGACATTTTCTGTGGGTTAAGCTGAGGATTTTAGTTATGAACGAGATGAGCCTTGACGTTTGAAACAGTTCATCAGTTAGTAGTATGCAAATAGTAACTTGATACTTTTGTTTTTCATAAGGAGTAAATTCAATTAGAGGTCACGAATCATCACTTCTAGTTCTTAGGACATGTTTTAGAGGAGACGAGACTATTTAGATTTGAAAGAGTTCTAACATTTACAATAGTAAGTGCAGGTAACGATTGTTTTGTTCTTGTTACATGCAAACATAACGAGAGACTTTTATTTTTTAGTTACGAGGGGTAATTTGACACTTCTGTTTTTCACAAGGTAGTAAATTCAATTAGAGCTGACGAATCGTCACCATTCTTTTCCACGAGATGTTTGCTATCTTTAGTTACTAATGGTAACTTAACACTTTTGTTTTGTATATGGGAGTAAATTCAATTAGAGCTGACAAGTTATTGGCTATTGTTTCCAGGATATTAAACAAAAAATGAGCTTTCATTTCTGGATGGTTTTTACATCTCTGCAGTAGCAGTTTAATAGTTTTATTTGATGACATTCATTTCAGTCTGATATTTTGAAAGGTAAAGTATGAAAACTGTTCAAATGCTCTTTGAAGACTGCGTGGCACCAAGTTAAAGTGTAATTTAATTAAATCAGACTTTCAACGTGTCAGAGAGGTTTTTTTTCTCTTTCTTTCTATTTTCGGTGAAGTTGTGTTGTGTTGTGTAAAAAGGGTAAACTTACGACCCGTATAAAATGCAAAAAGTCTCTTATTTAACTTGAGTATTTTTGAGCAAAAATTCCTCTTGGGGGTTGGAAGGGCTATGTGATCGATGAGTTAGGGAGTTATGCATGTGCGCGTGTCACACCAATCACTGTGTGGGTTGTATCAAAGAAGGAATCAAATTGCTGTTAGAAAATAAAATGGTATCTACATTAATCTGGAGACCTGTCAGATTACTGTAGTTTGCTCAGTCAAACATTTTATGGCTTACTAATGCTATCTTACCATGACTGATGTAACATTGCATGTACATGATAAATTCCCAGTTTCTTTCTTGCTTTACATCGCAAATTGTCAAATTAACCAAATCATTACTGCAAACTGCTCCATGAATGCTCCTATCTCCGACACTTAACAAAAACAAAATAACTCTTGCACGCCTTGCGTGCCTATGTTCACTTCAAGTGAAAATGAAAAATTTGATTGAACAATGAAATTGTTTTGCAAACAGACTTTTCATCTAGATTGCTGGTTTGAACAGTGTTAAAAGACCATTTTGCTAGACTGTGATTAATGAGGATTTTATCATAGGTTAATTAGATTTGCCATGTTAGAAGATTCTGTAAACAATTGCGCTCATACTTCATGCTGCGTGCCTTGTTTTCCATGCATGAATTGAGAGGTCAATTAAATTAACTTTTAATGGTTTCCTTTTTGTCTGTTGTTGACATCACTTTGTGTGTATATATACTAAAAACTTGTCAATCTCAGCAAATAACAGCCACTACATGTATTCACCTCGATTTCAAAGAATACTTATTAAATATTGCATAAACTTCCACACCAAACTATTATGATCTACAAATTTTTAAGAAGGCAAATCCCAACCAAGTTGTTAACCAAACTATAATATTTTTCTGTCTTCAAACATTTTGTGTTATTTATTACTGGGGAATCCTGAAATACTTTTTCCATGCATTCGGTACCTTAATTATGTGAATATTATTTAATGTCTGATTTGAAATTTTTTTATGAAAGGGGACACATCATTTAGTATCCTTTCCAAAGAGGATGACATTCATTTCATCCATGAACAAAAGTTCTTCTTCTACATGGCCACACTGTCTCCAGCCAGGGCATCGAATCATTAAAAGCGAAGAGGAGAGCAGTGAAAATCTGGGGTTTAACTGTGTAAAAAGAAAGAGAAAAAACATGTAAAATTAAAATTTACTTTGGCTTCACCCTTTCAATACTTATTACATTGCAAGAAGAAATGCAATTAACTAAGTATCATTCCGGTTGATACATTACACAATACTGTGTAGCGCATTCAAGACTGTCCAACTTTTTTCAACCATCTGGAGGAGACCCCTAATCTCATTGTGAATACCTCAGTCATTTTGCTAGCTTTGTAACTGGGAAATTTAAATCATGTAGTACAACATAATCACGAAGAAAATCATAAAGTACAACTAAAGGATTGTTACTCCTTGGGGTTTCACTCAGTAAAAAATATATAAATAAAAACGTTTAATTAACCTCATCATCAGACTGTAATTAAACCTCAAAAAAAGTTTGTCTTCAGGTCAAAAGAACTCTTTCAAAACCATGCAATTAATGGTCCATTTCAATAGCAACAAAACAAAAAAACCTGGGGTACATCTGTCATATGATATCAAATTCTTGCACCACTCCAAGAACATTTGACGTGGCTTCTATATATGAACATGGCGGACAAAAACCAAACGGGTCTCTTTCCAGAGCCAAGTAAAGATATGACGGGTAATTTAAGCTGATAGCAAAGAATATCTTCAGCTTTCAAAATTTAGACTCATCGAGCCAAAAAGTTCCCGAAGCCACACATAAATTAGAAAATGGTACCACTTGCTAAAATCAGCCATTTACGGAACAAAAGGAAGGAAAACTTGACTTACCTTATCAATTCTGCTGTGTTGTTTGTGTTTAAGTCATCTGTACACCAATATCTGCAGCAGAAGAGTATTGTAAATGAACAAAGCACGTACTTCCTCTTGGCACTGAATGAACACGACACCAACGGACAAAAGAAATCATCACACAAAGAATAACACTCGAAGAAAGCGGCAAAACCAGCCTAACATTTGAAACATACTTACTTTTGCTTCATCCGAATTCTCTCTACGACAGAAGTTCCAGCTGGGGAAAAAAAGTTCACAATAATCCTCACTGTTTGATGCTCCCGTGTGCAAAATGTTCAGACATTTTTCATGGTGGTGTGCACCCGCAAATTGTCAGCGGAAAGCGCTTGAGCATGCTCAACGGATTTTTCAGCCAATCAGCGATTTTTCCACCCTTCCGCCAAATCTGCGTATTTCCAAGGTCTTGTTTTCATCCCTAATTGGAGAAATTATTTCTGTGGGACTTAAAATGGAAAGGAAAAGCACAAATCAATATTCAGTTGGGCGCAGAATGGAATATCAAGGTGTACAGAGTCCTCAAACCTTTCTGGTGAGGAATTTTTCCTTCCTGGAGTGCAACCGCCGCGAAAACATGACGATTGGTGCGCTTTCAAGTGAGTTTTGATAACAGATCGCGGATTTTAAAGCAGCTTCCTAGACTTTAGAAAACAAAAATGGTAATGTACCGTATTACTTCGGAGTTGAATTCAACTTCTGAAACGATTGGTAAGGCCACGACCGATAAAATGACTGCAAAAGTTGTCGGTAAAAAGTCAAGCTTTCGCTTTCGCGTGAAGAATTATTTGAACATGCGGTTAATGCAGCGAAGCACGTCTGCGAAATTTTGAACATTTTTTTGCTTTTAGATAGGTTTCCTTGCTTCGTTTATGTCTTGAATGAAAATTTATTGTTATTGAACTTCCTGTCACGATTCCTTCATTTGGTTGCCGTTAATTGGGAATTTTAGGTTTAAAAGTGATTATAACATAGCGCGCGCTAGTCCTATCTAATTCCTATTGAGCCACCATGAACAAATTAAGAATTGGTTCATGCTTAGCGTGCGTATGTATGGGTTATTGACCAAGTGTGAGGTCAAGATGGCTGGATATTGGCCAAGTTCTTTTTTTTGCGTGTTTATGGACCGAGACGGAGTCGAGGTCCATAAACTCGCAAAATAAGAAGGAGGCCAATATCCAGCCATCTTGACCGAACAAGCTTGGTCGATAAAAGATTTATTATATGGCTTTCGGGGAAATTTTTCTTGCGGGACACGGCGGGTAGTCCCAAGCGGGCAAGATAGCTCCATCTTGCCCGCTCGGGTAGCCAATCACAGCGCAGGATTTCATTCATCTTGCCCGCTCACGGCACTAGCCATATAATAAATCGAATTATGGGTGCACGCGGAAAGTTTGGAGAGCACGAAAGAAGCGTAACAGTCGCACGAGGTGACAGCCGAGTGCGACTCTAGCTTCTTGAGTGCTCTCCAAACTTCCCAAGTGCATCCATAACTCAATATATGCACAGCTGAAAGCATGAACCAATTCTTTTATAACATGGCGACAACAAATTGGGTGCTAAAACATTTTCGTTTGTGATTGACTACAAAGTTGTCTCAATGCACGGTGAAGAAAAACAAAGCTAATTAGGATCCTAACACGCCACAATCAGTTGAGCAACGGTTGAGCAAAAACGCTTAACCTGGTTTCTAAAATTGTCAATGAAAAAATCGCTTCTTTGAATTAATGATAATGAAAATGTAGGCAGACAAAGTCAAAAATACTTGATGAAATTGAAGATAAAGAAAGTCAAAGGCTTGAAGTAGTGTTTGGATTGTTCAGAATAGTGTTCACGTTGCCGAAACTTAAACAAAACTGGAACTCGCACTAAACTCGACAGAAATTTTGCAGTTAAATTGCAACTGCACACGTCATCTTATATACGCATGACCGTGCATATGTAGAGATTTTGTTCATGATGGCTCAATAGGAGTTAGATAGGACTAGCTTGTGCGCTATGTTATAAATCTCTTTTAACAGTAACTGTCTAATTTCTTGCGCACTGATTGGCTCATTTTTATCATCAATAAGAGTACAGACAGATAAACTTTTAATTTATGCAAGCTTTCAAGTTCAATTTTCAGCTGTTAAACTGTCAACTTTTTAACCAATTAGATTTTATGGTCTGTTATAAGAAGCCAGTGAAAAGCGAGAAAAGCTATTGCCGATGTTCACGTCATTTTGAATAGAATTCTCTTATCTTTGTTTACGACAAGTTTACAGCTTCTTTTCCCTGCATTTATTCCCGGTATTTGGCCATTTTGGGGTCTTGTTGTTGTTAGAAAACAAATTGATGTCAGTTTTTTATGCGTCTGTCCTCTTAATGATGATAAATTTCGTCTTAACATTGTCAAAGTTTACTGCAGAACCACTCGTCTGCGGCTCGTGGTTCCACAGCCACTTTGACAATGTTATGACGCAATTTATCATCAATAAGAGGACAGATGCATAAAAACCTGAGGTCAATTGTTAATTATAACATAGCCTCAGTGAAGCGTGCAATCAGATTGGCTAATAAGCTCGATCCATTTGCCCATAGGTTGCACGCTGACGTCAGCTCGATTATTTTCACTTGTTGTCGGCTATTTTTTTCAACGATGTTGACACTTTGTAAAACATGATTTCTATTTTTCCTCTCCTGAAATGTGGAAAAATCTACTAATTCTTCCAGAGATGAGGAGTATTATGCCTGCGAGCTACCAAACTTTGAGCATAAGTTTTTTGCTGGGCCTCCAACTAAGAAATTGGCGAATTTAAGCGAACAGGAGTTGAATCAGCTGGTTGAACAAAGGCACTTGGCACTCAGAGACGAACCAAACAAACAATAAACTGGTCTGTATCAACCTTTCGAAGTTAGTAATGCATTGCAGAAATTTTAGAGAGAATTTTTTTAGCAATTTGACAACAAAATTCAACACAAGTTTTCTTTGTAAAACTTTTCAGGCACAGAAAATGCTTTTGGCGAACAAAACTTGAACATGACAAATCTCTATTTGTGAAGTCTTGCTTACGAAATTCTTCTTTTCCAAAAGTGTTAAAGGTAATAGTTTTTCTGAGCTTTAATAAAGGTAGTTTTATCAAACATTGGTAGCCTCTAATGAATTATTTCAGTTCCCGGGTTTTAGTTTTGCTCTAACACTCGCTGCTCGATCGTGAATTGAACTCTTGAAGAAACAGCTGCTTGAAGGAAAGACTGCATCGTGCACAAATATAAGCTTTTCTGACATTTTCCTTTAGGCCTCAGTCTTCTGTTCATTTAAACTTATTTTACCAAATAATGAAAGTGACAGAGATCATTTGTAAAAGCCATTCATGTGTTCAAGTTCAGCCTTAGACGTGCCACTCATCAAATTTAAAACAAAGTGGAGAGGAAAACGTAACCTGAAAACCTGCTATTGATAAGAGCATCTCCAACAGCTGAAAGTCAGGGGTGTTTGTTCGCTTTCTTCTCCACTCTCACTTTTAAGAAATTTCTGGTTCCATATTGTTCTTTTCTTTTGTGGAAGAGGCTGTGAAGGACAGAGAGCTCAACCACCAAAAGCTTCAACCATGTGCAGTTTGCTTTCAATTCTTCAGAAAACTGATCCAAATTCAGGGCTCGACACTAACTTTTCAACTTACTAGCCAAGTGGCTAGTGACTACTTAGATGTTACTAGGCAAGAACATTTTTTGACTAGCCAAGCGTTGAGGTTGGCTACTTTGTTACATGAAAACTAGTTTCAAAAAAGTTCCAGTTCCCGAAAAGACTTTCAGGACTCTGCTTTTCTCTGAGGCTTCCTTGGAAAAATATCGAGACCCCCAAGACGTCACTGTAAGAGTTATCGAGACTTCTTCAGAGACAGGCACTGTAGAAATGTTTCAAAAGCAAAACAACTTTCTGAACAATACTGTAAACTGTCACTGGCGAAATTCCACTGCTAAAAACAGCTGATTTAAATGTCGAAGAAAATAGATCTTTCTCATCTAATTATTTCTGTAGTGGTAAGTTTGTAAGTATGCATACAACAACAAATCCCCCATATATTGTTACGCTAAATGAAATGTTATCCCTTACAGTTCTGCACTATTTTGCGCATAAAAAAAAATTCATAACAAAAACAGAGCATTGATGTGTACTTGCAGAAAATGCTGTCTAGTTTGTCAAATATTTCTTTCAACAAAATTAACTTGTTCAGTTCCCCGTTTACGTACCACACAGCGAAAAGTAGACATACGTGTTGAACAGCACACGCCTGGTACCATGACATGTCCACAATGAAATTCTGACATAGTTTCCGAGAACAGTGTAAATTTTGTGTTTGTCTTCCTTCAAGAAGACAAACTAGTTCAGCCAATTTCATTTTGTTGACTAGCCAAAGTGGCTAGTGGAAATCGAAAACCCACTAGCCAAAACTAAATTTCTACTAGTCTGTGGCTGGTTGGCTACCGTTAGTGTCAAGCCCTGCAAATTTAAGCTTAACCAATTTTTGAGAAATGCTTTTACCGACTGCAATTTTCATTTCTTGTCAGCTTGATATTTAGGTTAACTGAGCAGTTTGAAATTGTTTGTTTGCCCAAGAAACTATTAACTCGCCACGAGCCAAGAAAAATTTTAATATGTCACTTTGTCAGATTTTTGAATGAACATTTTCACATGGTTTATCACACTTTTGTCTTCATGTAAGCCGGACGAGATTCAATATAAACTCTCTCAAAAGTCTCAATGTTATAAAAGAAATGGTAAACATGCAGTGTGGAACTATTGAGTTATGGATGCACTTGGGAGGTTTGCTAAGCACTCAAGAAGCTAGAGTTACACTTGGCTATTGTCTCGTGAGACTCTTACACTTCTTTCTTGCTTAGCAACCTCCCACGTGCATCCATAACTTGATAGTTGCACACTGCACACTTATCGATCATTTCTTAAACAGTATTTTTGCACACTGGATTTCTGAATATTTAATTTTCGACAAGCTCCGCGGTTTGTTTGTTTGTTTGTTTAGTTTATTTGCTTCGTTCAAATATATTTGTTCGAGTCTTATTCAGCTATTACAGAACTCCTGAGAAAAGAACTAAGTGGGCACTAATTTGACACAGTCGAAACTTGATTTATCTCAAAAAAATTGGCTTGTTTTTTCTCGTCTTTTTTTAATTCACTGCACTGTAATATTTCATCGCACGGTAAAAAAATTATCTTGTTTCTTGTTTTTAAATTGGTTTTTACTTGTTTCTTTGGCTTTTATTTTCCGATGTCTTGTCATTATGTGTTATTTGTTATGGTAAAAGAAAGGAAATTCTGTTTTATTTGGTTTTGTTTTGTCCCCTGAAGGCAATAATAAACTTATTTTTGCAAATTCAATTTTCTCGGCTTTTGTCGTGCTGCAAAGAAAAAATTTGTCTTTTGCTCTTTAATATTAGTTTTACACATCAAGTTGAGTTCTTTTTGTTGATATTTTATAATATTTTGGCCCTTCATTCAACTATAAATAAACGATGTCTTAAAATCTGATCTCGTGTCTGTGGTGTAATACTGGGCATATGATCTATTTTTGTGCTTCCTCTTGCTATGAGATATTCTAAAAAACGCCTGGGAATGAGGAGTGGGTGGCAGGCAATTTCATGCAGGTGTCAATGGGTTAAAGGGCAGTAAGGAAGGAGGCAAGTTCGCAAATAAGCAAAGGGTTTCTCAAATAGCTTCATCCACAGAACAAGATGATCCAATTTGAAAAACATTTGAGGATCATGTGATGTAAAGTAACCAATTGGGTAGCCATGTTCATATTTGAACACCGGAACAGCTTGAACAATGGTATGGGAACAGGCGTTAATTTTTTTTCTGCTCCTCTCTTCGTGCGTGACTCATGCTTTGCATTCACCTCGCACTAGCCTCACTTTCACGCTCGCCTCGCTTTCGTCTATGTTTGCCTAAAATATGCAAAAAAAAATATGCCTGTTCTGCGGGCTACGTTTGTCCCTCGGATCATAAACTAAGTGCTGAAAATTTGTTTTCCTTACTATCTTATTATAGTTGTCTTAGCAGCACTTTGTTTCTTTTAAAATGTGATTTATTAACGTGGAACACATTGAAGAAGCCATTTATGTGGTGTGTTTGTCTCTTGCAGGCTCTATTGCACCTCGACTTCTATTCTCTAAGTTCAACCCCTGCTCTTGTGATGCCTCATCGGCAGCATTCTCTTTATTCTGGGAGTCTCTCAAACTTGTAAGTCCATCTCTGGTGCTCAAGCTTTAGTTGTATAAATGTTGTCATGAAAATATGGACTAAAGCAGACTATATTGGCCAGTCAAATTGTTAGAAGAAGTAATTTGATAAGGTTATTGGTTTGCAAAAAATGTAACATTCTAAGCCCGGTTGCTATTAGGGTGTTTAAACATAATTTCCAAATAAACAGGTGCAATGTTCTCATGATAATACACAGTAACAAATATTCTTTTGTCCATAGGAATGTTGATGTTACAGTTGTGACCTCTATTGGGGAATGCATACCCATACAGAGTGTTCAAATGTGGGGATCAAACATCTCTTTTGGCACAGTTGGTGGAAATCCCTTTTCAGTTTTGGGACAAGGAGAGATGGATGGTGGTGATGATGCATGAAAGAAGTCGTTTCATTGTTTCAGTAGAAGAACTATTGGAGTTGGCTGGGTCCAATTAAACACCACCAACAACAAACTTTTCTTCGTTCGTTCTGCTGTTTTGCACCAAGTGATTAATATGGTGGCAGTTTGCAATCAACAGGGACCTTCAGAAACAATGGCATGCAGATACATGAAAAGTCTACATGTAGTGTATGCAGGCTTCCATTGGCCTTTCCTCCTTTGTAATACTAACAAATATCCATATCCACCTGGGCAAGGAACTGGTGATGACATATTTATGACGGGTGCTAACCTAGTACAGAATTGATAAAAATGCATTGGTTTATGTGTGACATTTTTGTGGTTGATAATTTGTTGATAGTTTTAATAATTATTTGTTTCTCTTTAGATTTCTCTAGAGAGAAGTAGACATGTAGCAAACAAGCTCTCATCAGTCACATGGCTAGAGAGTGCCAACAGCCCAAGATATATGTACATTTAATTCTGCATTAGAAAGAATTGTCAATAAAACTGTTTATTGTCTGTTTGTTCTCTGTACTGTATGTTATGGTACCAGTTCCTATCAGTTATTTGTGGGGCCTAGGGGTCCATGCCCTCCCCCTTCCTGTGATTAGGCCACCTGGTGGGATATAGGGCCAATAAGAGAGCAAAAAGAGAGGCTAACATGGGCAGATGCTGGAAATTCAGAAACAATACTTCCCTTTAGTGACCTCTAAGTCATGGCAAGAGGGTTATTTTGGCAACCTTGGAAAAATTGAACCCCCTGAAAAAGTAATTACCCGTGGTGAAATGGGACAGGGCCAGGGTAGGGGGTGGGGAAGAAATACAGTATAGTTCCCTCAGCCCCACTCATAAATCCACCTATGATTTGAAAGTACTCATCAGGAGAATAAGAAAATGCTGGGGGACATGAACTGTGGGGGATTTGATAACACTTGTGTTTCTCTCTTATTCCTGTTCATTCCCTCTGGAAAATAGGGCCCCGACTATTAGCTTCCATCGCTCTTGATCTTTGGCTGCCCTCTTTGCCTCTTCCCAGGTCATGCTGATGGTCTTCAATTCAGCTTGTAGAGTTCTTTTCCATGTCAGACGTGGTCTTCCTCTCCTCCGTCTCTCCTGTGGGTTCCAGTTCAAGGCTTGGTGGGTGATAATTGTTTGCTCTGGGTGTATGGTATGTCCACTCCATCTCCAGTTTCTACTCTGGACGGTGTCAGTGATGGGCTCCTGCCCGGTTCTTTGCTAGAGTTCTTGGTTAGAGATGCACTCTGGCTATCTGATATGTAGAATCTGACAGAGACAAGTGTTGATGAAGACCTGCAGTTTGTGGTCTAATTTCTTGGTGCGCCTCCACGTTTCAGCCCTGTACAAGAGAACTGATATGACATTGCTGTTGAACAACAAACACTGGTGTTTGATTTGTCTTATAAACATTTATGAGTGTTTTACTAACTTTAGGAAATGCAGAGAAAAATGTTTTTCTCTCCTGTAAAACACACTGCGAGAAAAAGAAAGGAAAATCACTTTTTTTTTTTTGTTTTTTTTGTTTGTTTTTTGTTTGTTTTTATAACAGGGTAAATTTACTATATCATTACAATAAACAATTGTGCACAGTCTGATTTAAACTGGTTTTAAAAGTACGCTTTATTATAAGAAGCAGGTTATTCTTGAGTTGCAAACTCAAAACCAAAGTGTATTAACCGTTCTGGCCAATTACACATGGTTTACTTCTAATAGGATGACAAAGTGGCTAAGTAAGTCAAGTTTTTAAACCTCACCATGTAGGATAGTATTGCAAAGCCAGAGCAAATGCAGTAAAAGAAAGCCATTTTAACTCACATTTACCAAAGCCACATCCAATCTTGACGCGCTTACGCTCTGCATCACCTATAGGTATTTTCTTTGAGTTCTGATTGACTCGCCAGATCACAGGCAGACCACCCTATGTGTCCGTGGTTGATAATTGTATAGAAACAAAGAGAATCTATGAGGGTTATGAATTAAACTCTGAAAATTGCATATCTAAATTGCATATTGGTCTGAGTATCCCAGTAAAGTTAAATGAAACGTTAATTGACACTCACTCGTGTGGTGTTTTTTCACCTTCCTGGGTCATCTGAAAGGTCTTTTTTACGGTTAAGAGAGGCAACCTCGTTCCCAGGGTCCTCTCTCTTCCTCCCTCGAGAAAGTACTTTACCACAATTGTGGAAAGCGTGAAAGAGACCTGTCAAATACTTATTAAACAAATGCCAAATAATGTATACCAAATAATGTATACCAAATAACAAATAACAAATAACAAATACCAAATAATGTATACCAAATAACAAATGCCAAATGTATGGGGCCTTTTTACGGACAAAATATCAAAGGTCCATACATCAATGTTATGTTAAATTGGTGTTCCACCTCAAAGTCCCTTTTTGCCACATGAGCTATTTTATTTTCTGCAACAATCAGTAACCCTGCATGCAAAAAAAGCTCTACATTGATTTTGATTTGTTACTTGATCCCATTAGTGCCACTGCATTTGGTTGGGGATACATGGTCCCTACTTCCCAATTTTTTTAGGGGTTTATGTGTTCATCTTTGGTGCATGTACGATATATTGTTTATCCATTTAGCTGTAATGTTATTGATGTGTCAAATAAAACATATCTTGGCTTGGCTGACCAAATGCACACATGCATCAAAACGTCCGGGTGTGTTCGATTTTCGACATGTAGTGAAGGCAAAATGATGTACATAATGTAACTTACAGCTTACTTATTAATTTTTGCCATAGTCTAATAAAATTAATTATTAATGGGTCACCCAGTTCCTGTTGTCCATTTTAAGGTAGAGTTCTGTGAGTGACCGTCCAGTAGTATGGGGCCGAAGGGCCTATTGAACTGGGGGGTCTGGGGGCATGCCCCACCCCCCCAGAAAACGTCGCAAAACTGAGGCATTTTTGTAGCGTTTTCCACGATTTTTAGTGGATAAATGTAATTGTATTGATTGGATTTAAATGATAATGCCTTGTTTACTTTGCCAAAAACCTAAAATACATTGAAAATAGTCCATCGGGTTAACACCTCCATGATTGTCTTTAATTACATTGATATTGGCGGCCATCTTATGGGAAGTGTTACATGCAGGGGCACCCAACGGTTCGTTTCGGTAAATTATCTGTTCGGAAGGCCTGTAATCCCCTCAGATTTTCTGAAGAGAATTGTCACCTCAAACTTTCATGATATGAGAAATTTAATGTCTGTTGTTTTCGAATTGTATTAAATGTCGTTTTGGATACCGAAAAAAGGTCAGCTATCATTTTCGGAAAGGCGATAAGACCTAAGGTTTTCGGGGAATGGACAGAAAAGCCCTCATAAATTCGAGAATACTCAAGTTCCCCTGGAATAACCGAACAGATAAATTTTTCTTAGCGCAACCTAAAATTAACCTACAGAGCTTTAAAAGTACTCCAGATAGCCCAAAACAGCGTTTAAAGCATTTGAGAGAAAACGGTTGTTGGGTGCCCCTGAAATAGGTCAAAATGCTGATTTCACGTTAACGCGTGACGGCAAGGATGTTGATTTCACTTAGAAAACAGCAAAATGTTGATTTAACGCAGCGTATAAGCTCAAAAATGTTGATTTCAGGTCTAAATAGGTCAAAATGCTGATTTCACGTTAGCGCTTGACGGCAAGGATGTTGATTTCACTTAGAAAACAGCAAAATGTTGATTTAACGCAGCGTATAAGCTCAAAAATGTTGATTTCAGGTCTAAATAGGTCAAAATGCTGATTTCACGTTAACGCGTGACGGCAAGGATGTTGATTTCACTTAGAAAACAGCAAAATGTTAATTTCACGCAACGTATAAGCTCAAAAATGTTGATTTCAGGTTTAAATAGGTAAAATATGGCGGCCGGAAAATAGTGTTAACATCTGGAACTTACTTTGGTTATCTGGGACAATGACTATCTGCACTGAACAAATAAACATCAAATAAGCACTTTTCAGCAACGTCTTAAATGGCTAAAAATCACGAGATAAATACATATTTTTCGACCAACGCGATCGTAGCTTTATGTCACGCACCGCCTAACAGTTTAACAAATTAACCCTTCTGCGCAACGTACGGGTCTCCATACATCTGCATGTCCGCTGATCCCAGAAGTTCAAAACACTACAAATCATGCCGATATGAAATAAAATCAAAGCAACCTGGATCACAGATCTATGTTACAATCGATCGCTACTTGTTGGCCATTATTATCTTTAAATGAAAAAAGCCGAAACAATCTAGTTACCAGTTCGAGAAACGCGAGCAGAACGTGATCGCAATGCATGCCGGGAAGGCTCTTTACACCTCGTGCGCGGGAAAACATGGCGGTCGATACAAGACAAATTTTATCACTCAAAAACCAGTTCTCGCTTTCCAAACTTTGACACTAGCAACGCTTGGCAAATGGGCCACAACTCACCAGAGGGTATTTTTCTTGGGCAAGAACTGCTCTTGGACTTTGCTGCCTGGCTCGATCTGACTTCGAACGCCGATAACACGATTACGGTATATCAGCTACCTTCGAAGTTTCACAACACATTTTGATTCTTTAAAACGTGCTGATGACTTACGGGTTTATCGAGGCTTTATGATGCCTCTCAACCACCAGGCAGGCACACAAGGTACTTTAACACAATGCTTAAGATATTAGTTGACAGAGCTCTAATGCGGCACATCTCTTTTTAGTTCGATGGTATTTCGTTTGCCGCTCGATCGATTCACGTGTTGTGCTCACGTCACAATAGCCGACGTAAACAATCTGTTCCCAGATTTCCGCTCTATATATGCTGTGAGATTTGATTTTGACTTCATACACTATAAACAGTCTGCCTGTTTGCTGTTCAACAAATAAACTCCTAAAGACATGGCTAGGAAAAGCCAAGTATTTTTGCATACGTTTTTCACCCAAATCGTCACTTAGCATGGTTTTGCACTCACCCCTTCAATTAAAACTGCAGTATTAAGTGGCTGCCAAGGTGCTATTCAGGCAGGTACAGCTTGTAACCCTGGCAGTGCAATTTACTCTGAGAGAATTTTTTCATCCACTTCTTCTTTGCACAATTTTTTTGCAGTCACCCTCCCTTGCATGAATTTTTGTTTTTCCCCCCTCCCCGGCCATCACTTTTCTAATGGTAAAGTATTATTATTACCAGAGTGATTTTGCCATCATAAATGTTACAATTTTGCAGTAGGGAGTGTATCTCCTTATATTCCTGTATGCTGTTCTTAATGCTATACAGCTGTCATGCATTCAACTGTATGTCTTTACAGTCACTTTTGGGAAGTTTCCTAAGGCTATGTAGAGTTCCAGTAATTTTGTAAAAGGTAGTACTTACTAGCATATGTTATGAAAAGATGGTAGGAAGGAAAATAAGTACATTGTTTAAGGTAACTATATACCTTTAGAGATGTCTCACATCCAAGCGAAGTAATACCTAAACCCCTATATCAAATTAAAGCTCAAAGAGCTGGTTATCAAACTATACCAAGAATTTTTGTTAAAGAAATAATTGTCCAGTTATCCAGGCCCCCTAATGGGAATATCTAAGTCAACTTTTGAAAGCTAAAGGTCAAAGTGCCTTTTTTTTTTTTTTTTGCTAATTTAATTTGTTAAATTAAGTGCTATCCGCCTTAACACTGTGTCAGCAATTTGTCATATTCAATTTCAGAACATTTTCGAAAATTATGAGATTGAAAAAAAGTACCGAGTGATTACAAAAATCTCTCTTGGGGAAAAATGTTTCAAAATAAAACATTCCCGACATGTTTTTGTTGTTTATATATGTCAAATTAGTTCCATCATAGCCTTAAAGTCACTTAAAGACACTGCATTTGATTCTAAACCATATCTAGAGTAAGACTATATAATTATATCACTTTCAGTCATGACTGCATAACCTTCATGACCTGAACTAAAGGCAAGATCAAGATCAGATCTTGACTGACTGTTTTTTAAGACAAGGAAGCTTGGGATTGCATAACACCAGATAAACATGTTTGCCAACTGAAGATAACTTGACATGCAATTTGTGTATACTTTTTTTTTTAACCAGCACATTTAGTATAGACTAAGGACAACAAAAGAAAAGCCACTAAATGGAACATCCCTAGATAGAATGCAAACAGTTTTTTTAGTTTTTCTTTTTTAATTTTAACCCTAACCCTACTCTTTTATTCAGTTTTAGACTGTGACTGAAGTTTTTTCTGATAGGCCTATTGCAATAGTGGATGACATCACTCCAGCAATGAAAGGAGATCTTTCAGTGTCATTTGTTTATTTGTGACTATACCAAGTAATGATAAAGATACCAAATTTAATACTCCAGACCTGTTATTTAAACTTTGACAACCTTGTATGTAAGACAACTCAGGAGACTTGCATGAACTCTTCAGATCATATGAAATACACCACATGAATTGTACTCAACAATTAATTATACAAGACACAATTACGTGTATGGTACTGATAAACATGATGCATGTGCTGACCTTTCATGAAAGCATACACATTGCTAATGAAAACGTTGAATTAGCATAAACCAAATGACTTTTAATTAATTAAATCAGGAAAAAGGAGACACAGAGATCTAGAGCTAATATACATACTTGAGACCAGATTGGGTAAGATTTGAGTCCTAGATTGAATGTTTTTTTTAACATGTAAGTCCCAATATTAATACTACATTTCAAACCAATTGAAACCAGTGGAAGTTCACGAAATAGTTTAATTATTTCAGTATGTATTGCCTGTAAGGCTTATTACCCAAGGGAAAGTAAACCAACTCATCATTCTACATGAAAGAGTTGCTACAGGATTAAGTTTGACTCAAGACAATAACTTATAGCTCCTGAACTTTCCAGCTTGCAAAAACAGTCATGTGCAATAGCTCAAGGTCTACTGTAGTTTCTTGGGAAATGTTTTGAGGAAATTCAAATTACAGAACTACATTAGAGGTGTAAGAGGTGAAATTTTGGGGGGCTAGCAAGAATGACTTTTGGGCAAGTACATCATACCCAGAGGGTACGCCAAAAAATTGTTTTTAATTTCTCTGCACCCTGCTTATACCTACTTTGGGAGATGGCGCAATCCATTCCAACAAAAGAAAACTTCATTAACTGCATCTTCAAGTTAGATACAAGTTAACTCTCTAACTTTACACAAGGTACTATACTGTTAACTTTTGATATTTTTGGAGGAGATATGGTAGAGATTTAGGAACCGTCAGTATATTTTAACTGCTGTATACTAATGCCCCACAAAAATCATGGGAATTCTTTTATGTAGGAGTCGCAATGTTAGCTAATAAAGGATATAATGGTTCATTAAAATGTCGTCTTTCTGATCAAGCAGGTAGCAGAGAATAAAAATGTCAGCAAAAAGCACAGAATACAGTTCTGTTACAGGATCAAAATTTCCGTTACATCGAAAATGCATGTTATTTGGTCAATGATCAAATCTAGAGGTGGATACAGAAAGAGAGAGACATTTTTTTTTTTTTAGCAAGAACACAACTTCTGACCCATTTCAAATGAATATCCTAAATATAATGAGTGATGATTTGGAATGTCTGAAACATTAACTACCCTGAAAATTGAAAAAAGAAACATTTAAATGGAAAGAAGTAAATGCTGCCACTTGAAGTAGAAACAGCCCTAAGCATTTTAAAGTGCCTATGAAGTAAAAACTGATTGCTGCTTATTTGAAAGGCTTTTCAAATACAACGAAAAAAGATATTCCAAAAAGGAAAATGCCAATCTTCTTTACTTTGAGAAGCCTTTCAATTAAACAGCAATTATTGTTTACTTCATACGCACTTTAAGCTTGTTTGGCAAGAGAGGAATGATACAGGAGGGAGCAAAATCTTTCACTTTATAATTTCTGGTTGTGACTCATGCAAGTCAAACCAACATAAAACAGAAATGCCACAAACAGCTTACTTGTTAGGGGTTCAAGCAAAGTTTCCAACTAATTTATTCTTAAATCACAGGAAACAATATTTTGCAAAGAAATACTCAATTAAGGCTCTCCAATAACTACATACCATGCACTTCAATTGTACAATCTGGTAGCAGTGATTGGCCTTTAATTTCAGGGATTGAACATTATTGTACATAATTTGTCCAAATACGAATAGTCCAAAGATGA
>NW_028301547.1:5915000-6005000 GCF_042242905.1 Orbicella faveolata | reverse complement strand
TCCAAATAAGTAACTTTGGAGCTCCGCTTTTGGGCCTGGCTAAATCTATATTTACAAATTTAAAATAACATAAATTACTTTCGTATGGGATACATCGATTTTGAATTATATATTAAGAAATATGTGCCTCCATCATCTATGTTGAAGGTTATGCTGTGCGGATGTACTCGTAATCACTTCTTTCATCAATGCAGAAGATCAATATTCATGGTTTTCCCAAAGAAGTGTTTTATTAGACCTAAGCCAGGGGCGGTGGAGAACACTCTGCGACGCCTGGCACTTTTTGTGTATCTAGATTATTCAACGAAAAATGACGTCACATCCGGTAAAAAAGCGGGCTGAGCAACCTCGTTCCCAGGCTCTCTCTCCTCTGCCTCCCTTGGTCGTTGGAAGAAAGACCCTGGTTGCGGCTGGTCACGTGCCCACCTATGACACAAACTTTTCCACCGGGGTAAAGTCAACGAATAATTTTTGTCGATCTCAACCTAAGCAAAATAAAGGGGATTGCTGGTCATCACTTTAAACCACACATGGACAAATACACCTTTGAAATTCTCCAGTCTTATTCTAGGCTTCACACAGGTCAGACGAAATATATTTATATATATATCCAGCGTATTGAAGTATCCCTCTGATTTCAATTCTGCCCGGTCGAATTACTAAGAAGTAAAACTGTTGCGCTGTTTTATGCTGCCTGAATTAACCTCGCGGCACATTGTTCGCTATATAAAATGATGTTTCATTTACTATTTTGCAAAATATGATTCTTGGCTATGCCAAAGAACCGTGTTTAAACATGTCTAAATATAAACGCTTTGATCGGTCATGTAGTGTGGAAACAACCTAATAAATGATAAATTTTATGGAAGTCGTCGTGACAAGGTCTTGCCAGGGTGTTACAATAAACGGCACGCAATGCATGCAGAAGCGATGACGTTTAAAAATTGTTCCTAGAAGATTGGAACATAAGCAGGCAAACTGATTCTTAAACTTTTGTGTTAGAAATTTTAGGGGTTTACATTTAGGGTAGTCTATTGGTGGTTCATTCAAGTAGTTCATGTACCAGTTCCATCTTGTTAGTCCATGCGCTAGGGGTCAGTGAAATGTACTAACCCAAATAAAAAGCACTCCGCTGAAAAGTTCCTCTCTCTGAAATCAACACCTTATTATCTTTAAAAATCATTTTCTCTTGACTTGTCATATCGCATGTGCGACCCGCTTGTCTATCTAAAATTGTACGTGTCGAGGATATGTTATTATTAGTTTGCCCGTGAGCGCAAATTTATCTCACACTGTATAACCAAAATCCACCCCCAAATCTTCGTTTAAAAGCTAGTGCGCTGAAATTAAAAGCACTCCGGTGATTCTACAAACAGCAAAGGAAAGCCGCAAAGTACAAGTTTCTCTCTCTGAAATCGACACCTCATTATCTTTAAATTACCTCACCGAAAATTAATTGTTGTTAACCGTATACTTGTCATCAATGAACATTCGTATTGTCTTTACCCTGACAAAACGATTATCGATTGTTTAATCACAACCACTCTTTCGTTGACAGAGAATATAAAACAGCACATTTCCAAATTAAAACTTCATAAAAAACTGAAAACTGCAAATGAATCGTACCCTGACTTTATTATCACTACCGTACACTGTATATTTCAGTGCTCATACAATGTTCATTCAATTCAATTCAAGACTGGCAAAAGTACAACTGCGCTACCAATCCGTAAATTTTATGTAGACCCTTCTGCTATCGCGTGTGCGACCTGCTTGGCTATCTAAATTTGTATCTATGGACGATACTTCTTATTACGAGTTTGCCAGTGAGCGCAAATTTATCGGACACCGTATAAGACAAAATCAACGCCCGGATCTTCGTTTAAAAACTGAAATTAAAAGCACTCCGCTGATCCTACAAACAGCAAAGCAAAGCCGCAAAGGAAACCCGCAAAGGAAAGTTACTCTCTGAAATTGACACCTTATTATCTTTAAAAATATTTGGCAACACTAATTACCTCACCGGAAATTAATTTGTTGTTTTAACTGTATACTTGTCATATCGATTAAAAGCAGTCTGCTGATCCTACAAACAGCAAAGGAAAGTCGCAAAGCCTTCACCTATCGCCTGTGCGACTTACTTGTCAATCTAAACTTATATGTATGGAGGATATGTTCTTATTATGAGTTTGCCCGTGAACGCAAATTTATCCGATACTGTATAAACCACAATCCACCCCTAAATCTTCTTTTAAAAGCTACAATTAAAAGCACTCCGCTGAACCTACTAACAGCAAAGGAAAGCAGCAAAGGAACTCCCAGAGTGCATTTCGCTTCCACAGGGGGATAAATCGTGCGCGACATAAGCACACGGACATAGGCGCGACGAAACTATGCGAAATCACTATCCAAAGGAATGCATGCACGCCAGCATAAAGCGATGACCTCACACAGTACGTCATCGCTTAAAAACGACCCTCAAAAACGAAGACAAAAGCCGTCGGCGAAATGAGCACTGAATAAGACATAAGATTGAATCACTTCGTGCGTTGTGCGCCGCGTAGAGCTTTATTCACCACTGCTTTCGGCTCCTGGTGGGCCGGCTTTGCTTTGTTTTGTTACATAGTTCTGAATAGGTTACATAGGGTCCGGACGCACTGGACTGACAAAATTTGTTTTGCCCTTCCAAAAATCTCTTCAAAATTTGTCTCTGCCAAATTTTCAATTTGTCAAGAGTGGGCGCACTGAGACACAACAAAATATTTGTTAACCACAAGTACTTGTACATGTACTCGGCTGACTCGGGTGGTTTGCACACAGATGTGTATTTGGTCGGTTTGCATAGGGATGTACAAATGCTGACAAATTGAACAGTATTTGGTCCTGGAGATGCAGCTGGAACGTAAACTTGGGAACCGTAATAGTTGTTTTCTGAGTAAGGACTGTCATGCAGCATACCGAAGTACGAATCTTCCATCTTCACCGTTTGATTGCCGCGTAAATATGAAAGAATTTTGGCATGTGCTAAAACCCAGACGGTGGATTCTGGACGATAGACGATAGAAGATGGACGATGGACGATGGACGATGGACGATGGACGATGGACGATGGACGATGGACGATGGACGATGGACGATGGACGATGGACGATGGACGATGGACGATGGACGATGGACGATGGACGATGGACGATGGACGATGGACGATGGACGATGGACGATATCTCTGACATTCATTTATTTGTCACATTCATTTATTTGTCATTTAAATTGTTACAGAATCTTGTCACGCGATGTTAAACTTTTGAACAGCGAAAATTCGTGCCCTCCCCCCTCCCCTCCCCCGAGCAAAACATATAACTTATTTGGACTGGACAAATTATCACGAAGTTCTGATCGCGGATGTTTCGTCACGCAATGTCACGCATTCATTTATTTCTCTCAGCCAAAGTACATATACATGTATAAATTTTTACACACAATCTTTTGCCTTTGTCACGCGATGTCACCATGGAGTTTTGAAATATTGAACAGCAAAAATTCGTGCCCTCCCCCTCCCCCAGCAAAAATCTAACTTTTAAGGAATGGACAAATTATCACGAACTTCTGATCGCGGATTTGTCGTCACGCAATGTCACACATTCATTTATTTCTCTCGGACAAAGTACATGTATAAATTTTTCACATAATCTTTTGCGATCACTGATATTTATTCACGCGGAAAATCCTAAAGAGTCAATCAGGTGTTACCTGTGAAGTGGTGTTAACAACTTTCTTACGTGAATTTTAACAGTCAGAAGGGATGGCAGAAAATGTGCTAGCTTACTCCTAATACACGACATGTGAGCATGAAAGTACACATTTCCCAATTTCCCTGGCCTCTTCTCACCCGCAACTACAAAGTCGCGCCGCATTTTAGTAACGACTACCAGATCTGCTGGTGGCGGGACATGCACCCCTGCACTCTTTATTGGTTGACTGCACCCATAGCAAGTGCTCACACGAGGATCACATAGGCGCAGAAGGGTAACTTCTGGTAGTCCCGTTGGAGGATCTGGCTTAAGAGGCAGTTCTTGTCTCGTGGAAGAAGAAGAAGAAGAAGAAGAGGAAACGCTGTCTGGATGTAAAGGGATTGTCAACGGTAAGCTGTTAGTCCATGGGCCAAGACCCCCAAAAATGGTTTTTTTGTACCATGTGGAGGGACAAGTGCTATCACGTATTTTCTCAATCTGCAATAACTGAAGTCTATTTTAAGGTATGATAGCAAGCTTCTATCAGTAGCTTTCTTGCTCTAAACATGTGATAAAATGACGTCATCTAAACTGCCTAATGACTACGGATCCGGTTAACAGCTTCAGATTCTGAGCGATGTCCATTGTACAGTTCTCTTCAAACAACATTTTATACATTTTAGGCCTAGCAGAATAGGACATTGATTCAATTGCAAAAGAAGGAAATTTTTTAAGGTTGTCTCGTTGCCATGGAGACGGAAATGGTCAGTGAGTCCACAACTGAAATAAAAGTCACTGAAAATAAGGCTTTTCACTTCCTAATTTTAAAAAATAACTGCAATATACGTTGTCAAAACGTTCAATCATGTGTAGATCACTCTAGCACTGGATTAACTGGATTGGATTAACTATTCAGCTAATGAGTTTTAAACAGCTCCCTTAACGAGTCTTCTTTGTCCTGATATCATCCATTCTGAAGCCATACCAGTACCAAACACATTGGAGACTTGCCCTTTTCGCGTCAGTCAAGCATCATTTTCACTTAAATGTAAACAAAGACATGTTTAATTTCAGACAAAAATAACAGCTAAGTTATTTTAAAGCATTTAGCGGTTGCCATGACAACCACAAACAGTTACTCGATACATTAAAAAGAGCACATCGCTCGAAACTAAACCTTACGAATGTAAGAGTATGTATAAGGAAAGTTACTTCATATTTTTCCTATGGTTATGAGATTCTTACCTTTCGCTTTCGTCATCGTCATTGTCGTCAACGGATAAAACATCGTCGTCATCATCTGGCCTGTTTGTGCAATCTTGAAGCCGGCACATATCAGTACATTTCAGCCCATTGACAATACAGGAGCACGATGGAAGTTTGCAGGACCTACTGCACTGGCATGATAGTAGTTCTAGAACAGCTTGCGGAGCTGGCTGACCACCCATCCAGTCTACGACCAGCTTGTCGTCTTCTCTACACCAGCCAAATCCCACTGGTGATGGGATGGCTGGGCATCTTTGTAAACTTCGTCTCCAGACAGCAGCCTGGTAGTTTGCTCGTAGCGAGTGTTTGTGCAGCGTATCATTGCAGGGTGGCAGCTGGTTGGAATCAACGTCTCCTCTCTTCAAACAGAACAGTCGATATCGCAGCTCATTGATGTCGCTTGTACCGGGGTTGCTGCAGTACATGGCACATGTAAATTTCTGAAGACTATGGTACAGGTGATCAGACATATTCCAGAACATACCCAAATGTTGAAACATCTCTTGAAATTCAGCATTTTGCTTTACAATTCGATATCCTGCAACCTTTCCCCGTCCGACAAAAGCACTAACAGTGTCGCACCCTGTGAATGCATGAAAGCCCGGCAGTGATCTGCATACACTTGCTCCAACCCTCTCAACTACTCTTGAGATATCGATGTACTTGACTCTGGTCTGTGAACCACTTTTAATGAATACTGAAGAAGGAATAAAGCTCTTGAAGGCCAAAAGAAGTACCAACACATCAGTGTCTTCGGATACTATGACGACCGAAGCAAACCTCGATTTAGCTGCATGGGCTGCAGGTAAGATGACTCGGGTGTCAGCCTCCTCTTGGGTTGATTCGAGCTCACTGATAGGTTGCATTATTCCAGACGATAACTGGTAACATGTTTCGCCACACGTGACAACCAGAGTCTTTCTTGATAGCTTCTCTGTGTACTTTTCTTTCTTCCACTCGCTGGTTACAAACGCTATGAAAGCTTGTTTGTTCTTTGAGCTACACAGGAATCTTCTCCACTGTTTAACCTTGTGTTCGGCTTGAATATTGCGGTATTCGCTTCCTAAACCGTCACTCCTGTTCTCTCTTTCGGCGTTCTTTATGGATTCCTCTCTGTAATCATCGAAGACGACATCAATCCTGTCACTTGTTCCACCTTCGTTTAGAACTCTGCAAAGAAGAGTTTCAGCAACTGCCACAAATGTCTTCTTATCACCTTTCAAACACTGGACAAGAGCCATCCCATCTATTACACATGCTGAGGGTTGGGGAAGGGCATCTGCTGCTTCGACATTTTTATACAGTTCTTTAGCCAAGGAAGCTTTGTTCGTCTTACGCATCAAGCCATCTGCGGTAGCTAATGACCAAGGGAGTGGTCCGAGAGGATGGGATAATACTTCTCTCATCTGTAAGTCTCTGCTCTATGCGATGACAATCATTTGAGCAAACAGTCTTCTGTCGGCCTTGATGATCACCTCTTGGTTCTTACCAGCTTTAACTGATACCTTCTTGTTCAAGTGAGTCAAAGTCTTCAGCTTAGCTTTCGTGATTGAATCATGGAACTTGACTTTGGGTGGATTAGACTGAAGTCGTTGCTCTCGGAATGCTTTGTAGGCTTCCTCTCCTTTATCTTTAGCTTGTAGCAAGTCGTGCTCTACATCAGGAGTGGCAACTTTTCCTGTGGAAAGACAGACGAGGTCTTGAAGGTCAGGGCTGAATGGGTTGAGCCAAGTGTTTTCAAGAATTGACACTATGGATTGAACATCAGCTTCATCTCTTTGTATTCTTGTTGGTTGTAGATCTTTGTGTTGGGAACAAGAACTACTGATGTGCAATATATCTTTGAGTTGCCTCAGGAAGGTGCTCCGGTATTCAGCGACCAGGTAGAATTTGCTTACTGCATTAGGCCTTAGACTGAAACCTTTAGTTCCTCCTGACGTTTGAGTGTCTTTGTTGACAGTCTCCTCGCACGTCTGATCAACAGGTATTCTCCCAAA
The DNA here is from genome assembly GCF_042242905.1 of Orbicella faveolata. Taxonomy (NCBI): domain Eukaryota; kingdom Metazoa; phylum Cnidaria; class Anthozoa; order Scleractinia; family Merulinidae; genus Orbicella; species Orbicella faveolata. Next base: position 5,998,006 of record NW_028301547.1, on the reverse strand, counting down.
AGGGTTGTCTTCGCCAATCTGAACAGAAAATCCTCCGGATCGCAAGTATTCCAGGGTGTCCGGATGCTCTGCTGGTAGATGTGACATTTCATGCAGATATGCTGAAAGGTACCTGGCGTAGTTAAGGTTATCATATGCGAAACACCACGGGACAATTTCACTGATATATGAAAGGTGAAGATCCCAATCTCGCTCCCGAGATCCTCTTAACAGACCAAGTAATATTTCCACCATGTCAACATAAGACATCCAGAACTTCGATAGCTTCCCATTATCATGTCGGAGATAGCTCGTATACAAGCAGAACAGTTGCGATACTTCTTCAAATGAGGGACTCTTCACTGTGTCTTTGAATTCTTGTTCACGTGTGTTATCACAGAGCGCTCTCAGTCCTTTTAAAAACGCATCAACAGTAGGCTTCTTCTCTTTATGATGTTCCTCAATCCAAGAGTTAAATCCCGTCCATGCTAGCCTGTTTTAAGAGCTTCATACATGAGCTTGTGAAATCGTACGGCGCGATTATATGTACGGCCTTCTAGAATACCAGCCACAGATCCTTCAGCAATTACTCCAGACTCGACTATTAGGACTCAACTATTAAACCAGCATCTTGGAAACGCTTTCCGATCACTGACAAGAAAGTACAAATGGTATGGAACACGCCCATTCTCAACACAAGGTCATTAAACTGTGCCCTGTGTTTCCACTTTATCTCAGTAGCTTTAGCATACAGTGCCTGATCAAACACAACAATTATGCTTTGGAGGTTTAAAGTTTCCTTAATCTGTAGGGACTTGGTGAGGACTTGGTACACAGCTGACATGTTCGTCGCTGGGGCATTGATTGTTGGAAGATAGCCCACGTTATCCTTGGCAACTTGGTGGTTATTACGCACCAAAATATTGAAAGCAGTCCAACCAGGAACAGATTACTTCTGACTTGCATGAATGCGTACTAAAACCCATAGCAAGTTCTTTCTCCATGCACATTCCATGATTTGATTTAACTTGACCTCCACATATCCTCTAGTATGAGGCCCACAGCGGTCGCCGGCATTATAGATAGGTACAGTTTCATCATCCACAGACTCGATACTTCTCCTCTTCGATTTCACAATGATTGGTTCTGAAGCTGATGGAGGCTGGGGACCAAAATGATTAGCTTGAACTGCAATTCCATTGATTCGGTGGGACGTGCCTTCACCAGACAAGGTCTCCTCGAGACGATCAATATTATCCCAGGCTAGAGTGGTACTGACGAATGGACGGATGTTGTGGGGGAGGGGAACTTCGTTGCATGAAGTTGCTGCCAACTTTTGAAGGCAAAGTGCAGTATTAATCTCTTCAAGTTGGGAGTACGCAATCCCGTGGCCACAGCGATTTAAAATTTGAATTAGTTCAACGTTGTTAGTAAGAGATTTTACAGCGTAAGGAAGCAGGACGTGCTTCGGGGGCTTCTGTCGTCCACCACTCACACCAAATACCAAGTCCTGTCCAAACGAGGTTATGAGGCCTTGAACTTTTTGAGAACAAGATTGCAAACCTGGAAATCCAGTGCTTCCAGTTAGCATAGTGAACAAAAACTCTTTGAGGTCATCTGGAATGGTCACGGCATTTTCAGATAGTTCGCAAGGTTGGGGTGGCCATGATGCCTTTATTTCTTGTTCCTGGATAGCTTTTCTGAGATGGAGGGCGGTCTTCGATATTTCCTTGGTACTATTTAAAGGACTAGTAGTTTCAGACTTCTCCATGACAAGTTTGGCTAAATCCAGTCGGGAAAGACTATGCGGAATAACAAAAACTCGTTTGTTGCCAGAAAGATCTTCAAAATCCAGTGTGCCTCTAAACTCCCCTTCAAGTTTCCTTCTGAAATGAGTTCTCGTAGATTCTTTGATTTCCATGTCTCCTTGAGATTTAAAAAAGGATGTAAATAAGGTGTACAGCTCAGCCATTCTAACAACCCTCGGGTTTTGCAGCAAATCTGTTTTGATGTAGGTAAACAGCATTTCATAGGCTTGTGATTCTGCATTAGTATATTGAAAACACTTATCTTCCTCTTTTGTATCACTGCTAAAAGCTTCTTGAATGTTTCGGGTGTAGTCACAATAACAAGACTTGTGATAGCACGCTTCTGCCGCGACAAGCTCTCTAGTGACAATAGCCAGTATTCGTGGATCGTTTTTACCCACAGCTGCTCTCCTGATCGTGTTATCAGCACGCAAGTCGATACATTGGACCAGTGCCTCTCTAGTTTTGGTTCCCCTTAGGTATTTGGTCTTCTCGCAAAATACACAAATTTGCTCATAGACTCTACTTTGCGTGGTCACGGTTTGTCGGACTGAAGATCTGCGGCTACTTGTGCCACCTTGTTCTTCAACTTTGAAACCAGAGTGAGACAAGTTTTGTAAATCCCTTTTCATCGTAAAGATACTGCGACATTTTCGATGATAGGAGATCTGGGGCACCTCTCCTTCCTTTAACGTTTTCGCGATATCGAGAACCTCTTCATGGTTACGAATAACCGCAGCATTCAGTAGTGATTTCCATGACTCAAGGTCTTTTAAAGAAGACAACTCTCCATTTTCGTCACTACAGTGAATTAAGCACTCGTTTCGTTTTCGTTGTCGCTTGTTATCTTCTGCATTGCTAATTTCTAGAGTTCTTCGTTTTGTTCCTTAAATGTTCAAAAAGAGGTAAAGTAAGGACAGTCAATTTAATATTGTTATTTTTTCTAGAAGAAATTGTTACACGCTTTAAAATGTTTGAAAGGCAGTTGGATTCAGAATTCATTAACACGGTACATCAAAGTGTGGTGATATATACAAAGACTGAGCGACAGTAATATTTTACATAATTTGTGGTTCAAATTATCACAAGACAACCATCAAAACGCTGATTGTTTAGTTATGTAGCTACTTGTTATAGCTTTTATTGAGTTGTAAACACATACCGGCTTACAAACGATGAAAATTAATGATTAAGGCAACACAGTGCTGGGCTGTCGAGTCCATGTAGATCTCGAAGGACTGTAAGTTTTTATATAATTTGAGGTTCAAAATATCACTATATCGTCATAAAAATGCTTATTGTTTAGTTATACAGCTAATATTTTGTATATATTGTTGATTTCTAGTCAGATCTCTACTTAAAGATTATCGAAATCAGTGAATAAATCAAACGTACTTACCTGCTATGAAGGTCGCCATCTTGAATTTCCCCATAATACATTGCAACATTTGAAGTAATCCATAACTTAATATATCATCGCTTTTAAAGAGGTAAATTGAAATTTGGTTCTTAAAAAATGATTTGTGTTCTTGTTGTATTTACATGAGTGAAGACTATTTTTGATCCAGCTTAATATTTTTAATATGACTTTTGAAAACAAGCCTCGTTTTCATGCAGAAGCGAATTTCGGTGATATTTCAGCCAATGAAATATACAAGAAAGCTACTCTTTAGGGGTTGCTATCATAACATTTTGTAATCACCCCCAACTTAGCTTCAAATTTGTCACACTCTCAGCTGTGATACAGTAGTGTTTTCTGGTGCAAAAGTTATGTTTTCTTGTATTCCAACTGGGAACTGGTCACTGGTTGGAATCCTGCTGTTTTGAGGGAAACCCGGAGGGGGGCTGTCACCGTGGTATTGGATCTCCCTTTTCTCCTTTGGGTGGCCTTGTTTTTCTGCCCGCCATTCTTTGGGGCTCCAACTTCGGCCATTTTGGTCAGCGTCCCAGTCTTTTTCCGATTTCTAAACCACTGGAGATACTTCGCTAGCATCTGTCGTTTCTCTGCTACTACAACAGTGTGGCTACAAATGTTGCGGCGAGCCCAGCGAATGTAGCGTTGGTCACACGTTACCCGCCCAATGTCAGAAAATTTCACCGAGTGCGGCTTGCTGGGGTCTTCTTTTGAGGCCACAAAGAAGAGTTCTTCCTTTCCGGTTTCCAGAGTTAACATTGGTGCCTGGACTAGGGAGTTTTGGGAATCCAGGATGTGGCCGGCGTCTGCAAACAATTCCGTCAGAACGCTATAAGGAACCGTGAGGATCTTGCTGTTTTCCGGTTGAACCGAAAGCGCTGGCGGGCTCGCGAACTCTGTGTTCTCCCTGTCAACTCCACGACAACTCATGCAAAAGCATATCACGTGCTTGCCGTATGGGCTACGATTCTCCTGCGTCATTTCTGCGTGCAGTCTGGAATAATTCACGTGAAAAAGCAATCGATTGCGGGACAAAAGAAAAAGATTGTGTGGCAAATTTATACTTTGTTGTCAGAATTTAATAAATGAATAACTGACATTGCGTGAGATAAAATCCGCGGTCAAAATTTGTCCAGTCAAAATAAGTTTGTTTTTTTTTCTTGCTGGGGAGCGGGGCGGGCACAAATTTTCGCTGTGCACTATTTCAAAATTCCATGCTGACATCGCGTGATAAAAGAAGGAATGCGTGAAATTGCGTGACGAACAATTCGCGATCATAACTTTGTCCAGTTCAAATAAGTTAGATTTTTTCTTGGGTGAGGGGGGAGGGCACGAATTTTCGCTGTTCAATATTTTAACATCGCGTGACAAAAGCAAAAGATTGTGTGACAATTTTATACTTTGTCTGAGAGAAATAAATGAATGTCAGAGATATCGTCCATCGTCCATCGTCCATCGTCCATCGTCCATCGTCCATCGTCCATCGTCCATTGTCTATCGTCTATATCGTCCAGAATCCACCGTCTGGATTTTAGCACATGCCAAGAATTTTGGCGGGCTTTGGACTGAAATACTCCGACTGAAAATAGAGATCAAATTTTCTTGATTGACATTTCCCTTCAAATCATGGCATGAAAATTGACAAATCTGTCATATTTCACGCCTGACAAAAACTTGTCCTGCTCCGAGGCAGGACGACGGCGTCTTTGAAGTTCAGTAAGCCTTGACAAAATTTGGTAGATCTAAAAGTCACCGGGCGCACTTGTCTCAGCGAACCGGTGACAGATTTTTTCGCAAAATAAACAAAAATTTGCCCAGTGCGTCCGGGCCCATAGCTCTGAATAGGTCTGAACGGATATCCGGGATATCCCCAACGATAAATTAAATTAATGCTGTGTTTACATTTGAGCTTTTACCAAGGTAAACAGTTACTAAGGTCAAGCTACGTAACCTTGGTACATTCGTGCAGTGTTTATACCAGCTCAAATAACTCAAGTTGATCTTTCAGCATTCGCGCGCGCTGCATTATCAACGTCATGAAATCGAACTTGGACGAGGACCCCACCGCAGCGGAACAGGAGCAAATTGAGGTGGCATCATTTTCATAGGCGAGGACCTCATTCCATAATATTGCAGCGAAAATTCAGCTGCTTGATCATACCCAAAGTATGCATGGTTATATGCGTAGAAACGTGGATACGTTGTATATGCAGCATCCTCCCTGGTGGCAAATATATCGACAATAATTACACAACAAAGGATCGAAGTTTGTCTACAGAAAGTTGTAAATAATATTGAGAATGAAAAATACAATGCTTTCTTTCAGGTGACGGATTGTTCGCCGTAAGAAGTTCGATCCAATCTTTCCACGTTATCAGCCATGATAGCCTAGTCAAAACTGGAAAAGAAACGCTTTGCTTTGTCGACAATCGCACAATCTGCTCACCGCGGGAAGTGAAATATTACGCCGCCACAAACGGATATATCTGTCATCTTGACCTTGGTTACCAACTGTAACCATGCCTGATCACAGGGTAATTACAACTTTTATCTCGGTTAAATTTCTTTTGTCTTTTGCGGCATTTACCAAAGTATCAGTTGGTGCTTACACACGGAAAATGTTTACCTAGGTAAGTAAACTCTGGTACCTCGGTAAACCGTTCAAGTCTAAAAACACAGCATAAGCGACTCGAAAGTTCAGCAGGGTGCTATTTTTGTTGACCTACATTGCGTGACCGAAGTGAACAATGAAAGAACGTGTTATTCGAATACATTTTTTACCCCCGGGTTTTTACCTTGTTTTGCATGTCTCGCATGTTGGTGAAAAGATTCAAACATCTGGCGAGGGAGTGTAGCTCAGAAATTTGCGTTAAACAGTTTTGTGTTTTTGAAGCTCATTGCAAGACTGTGCTTAGATGCAATGGTGACGTGACAAAACAATGGCTTGCATTGAGGTCGAAGGTCGGCCATCGTATCGTGAGATAAACGTAAACATTTTGGCGCAAAAATTATGTTTTAGCAGCTATGTCCATGTTTCGCAGCTTTAAGCTTCCTCAGCTGTTACGAAAAGGGTCACATTTACGCAGCATTACATCGGTTTACGTCGGGGAAAAAAACTAGGAAAAAGCTAGGCCACGCTTCCATCTTCGTTTACTGCAAGGTCTGTCTTCGTTTTCTAGGGAATCACAACGCGCGTGATTCGATTAAATGTCGTATTCAGTGCTAATTTCGCCGACAATTTAAATCGGGGTCTTAGGACTCAGGTCTTCGTTTTTTGAGGATCTCTTTTGAGTTTCTGGTAAGACTTATTACGACGACTTCCACAAGGTCTTCGTTTTCGAGGGGGTCTTCGTTTTCGAGGGGGTCTTCGTTTTCGAGGGGTCTTCGGTCTTCGATTTCTAGCCACCCGTGCGCGGGCTTAGGTAAATCAAAACTGTCAATCATTTTGCATTGCTGTAAATCAAATGCAAGTCAGAATGCTCGGCTAATCGGCCGTGTGACAGAAATACTTTTTAACATCCAAAATACCACACAAAGAAGAAAATGAATCACCTCCGAATTCAAAGATTCGAGAGACTGATCCTGGTTTCACTTCGATTCGGTACATGACGTTTTACATGTGCTAACCGTCGAAAAGTTTGTGCTCATTTGACTGCCAAATTTCTTTGTAAACGAGAGCCCTCTATATTTTGGAGACGGCAGAAATAATGTGGCATTCTTCATCGGCAAAATTCGACTTCGAACCCCGACTGCTCGAGGTTTTTGAAACCTACAAAGTTTGTCACAGCAACAATCAAAACACTCTGCCACCCCTCCCGCCTAACAGATTTTTTTTTTTTTTTTTACCACCCAGACTCTGGGTGGGCACGTGACCAGCCGCAAACCAGGCTTTTTCTTCCAACGACCAAGGGAGGCAGAGGAGAGAGAGCCTAGGGACGAGGTTGCGAGCTGAGCGGCAAAATCAAATTTCAATGTGGCATAATCGTTCTCTCAGTAAGTAAAATGGCAATTTTTCGCAATCGGCCGGATATTTTTAACGTTTTATTTGGCCACGATAAACTAAATTTTGTCTTCTTTCTCGTCATATCAGTTTTTTTACTAAATGTGGTCATTTCTTCGTCGCTGAATTCCACAGGAGTCATCGTTTGCGTGGAAATAATGAATTCTAGGTAGGTTGCACTCAATTCAAATATCCTATTCTCCTAGGTAGGCTACACTAAGAGAAAAGCGCAATGACAGTTTTCTAGACGTGGGGGACGTGGGGGAACCTAATTAACAGAAGCGCTTTTTTTTTCAAATTTACCGTTGCCAAACACTCGAGAGTACTTGTACTTCAGAGCTGTAAATCGTATCACTTCAAGAATAGACCCACACACTTAACGCGCTGTGCGGAACTTTCATGCCGATCGACACTAACACAAATTCTTTTTTTTGCATATGACTCAAACTGACACCATAAAATATGTTACGATTGGTTAAGAACCTTAAACATGTGTTCCCTAAGCACTCCCTTAACTAATAAACGCTTCGTTACAGGCAGGCTGTGAATCCCTTAAAAAGTAAGCAATAGGATAGTTTTAACGGCGATTCAGTAATTTGGACATCTTCAGTTATAATCAAATTTACTTTTCCGTTTCAGCAGCATTAAATGTCAGCAAAACTAAGTTCCAATACCACCCACCCACCCCCCCCCCCCATTCCATGAGGTCAAGTATGCACCTTTAATTTCTTCAAACCTTCTCATTTGCCCTGTTTGCAGATCAAGTTCATTATCTTTTAATCCCTGTCATATTGGCAACTCATTTTGAAAGGTTACTCATACATTTTGCATTATTTTTCAGTGAGCTTTTCCTATATAATCTTACATCAAGACATTTCAATCCCTAAGGGAGTGTGAGAACACTAGCAATTCTGACAATTCTCTCTTATAGAGTTTAATTTTAATTTATCACTCTTTCAATATGCCATCTTTTAAAAAAAACAGACTGTTCGTAAACAGTAGTGAAATTTCATGCCCCTACACCTAGCCATTATCAGAAGTGGGGGGAACAGGCAATCGCAACAGTGACACTGCCAGGCTGGTAAATTTTATAAGCTAATGAAGTCATGTCTGACAGTGAAGCATGGTGCGTGGAACTAAAGAATCAGACTGTTAGCTAGTGACACTGCTAGTGTTAGTGTTGTGAGAGTGATGCTAGCTAGTGTCTGTGAACGCAGACCTGATCAGCAAAGAGGTTCCGTGCTAGAAGTTGACATAGAGCAACAAGTTTGTGCTCAAAAACTGAAGAAGCTGGCTCAGACCTGTCTCAAGGTCAGCTTTCATCACTTCTTGTCAAGAGTTCCTGACTTGTGTATGTGGGAATTAATACTCCCTGCAATGACCTATAAGGCCTCTGGAGGCGCACCTCAAGATGAATACCTTTTTCAGTCGTCAGGTATACATGTAATTATAAAATGATAGGGATTTCACAAGTTGAGGTGTATGAAAGGATATGGAAATCTGTCGTTTAAGGATTTACATTCTTCTGATTCTAAAATGTTGTTGAAAAGCTGGCATTTACTCTCCTCAGCCAGAATGAGGAGATTCTGCAATATTGTTTATTAACTTCTTTCCAAGGGAATAGAAAAGGAATGCAGTATTCTTAAATAGGTTTGTAATTTTTTCCAATGAAAGGTCTACAAAAGAGGTGCCTTTTCTATCAAAATGGTACAAAAGGGTAAGGGGTAATGGACCTTGAGATGGAGCCTAGCCTCCCCATTGAAAACTTTGTAGAATACCCCTCCCCCCCCCCCCCCTTGTGTGACAAAGATGTTCAAACTATTGTTTTGTGGAAAAGGCAATCATTAAAAAACAAAACAGTGTGCCAAATATGGTGAAGATATGAGCATTGAAGATTTCCTGAAAAAATTGAGATTAACTGAAGAAAGTTATCTCTTAACTATCAGGAATACGTTCTTAAGAGATCACCATCAGAAGTAAGGATTAACAGTTACTAGCAAAATATGACTTGACAACTAATATTGATGTGACTGACGAACTCACCAATGGTGCAGAGTGTGCCATAGACATATAGAGACTACAGACTACACATAGACTACAGAGTTCAAAAATTCTACCAGACCAAGTATTATTAGGGCCTTATTTCCACTTCCTGACATAGGCAGAAACCAGCATAGAGAAAATGCACATTTGTACAGGGCATCTATAAATAGAAATCAGACACCAGTATTGGAAGTAACAGGACAATTTCGAGTCAATAAAAAAAATTCAAGTCTAAATTCTCCGGCGCCAATTTCCACTTAGACTCGCTGCTGCCAAGACTATTCACCGTTGTCACCGTTGTCAAGGCAACACATTAAATAACTTTAACAATTTGGAAATCACTGTTATGGTGTTAAGCCAACCTATGCTAAATATTCATGTCATTGGTATCTATTCACAGTTAACTGACGCTCTACTCATCTTCACAACTCAGTTTTAATAGAACCTACAATTCCGACTGTAATGCTTAGGGATTTCAATATTGATCTAATGCAGGCAAATTCATAACAAAAGGCTCTAAAAAAATATCCTATAACAGACGAAGGATACACTCAGTTGATTAACCAGTTTACTACCGACTACCGTACACAGATAGATCGAGTTTATACCAACGCACCACAACGTGTGCAATCAGCAGGTACCCTGGAGTCTTACTACAGTGATCATAAGCCTATTTATATTTCCATGAAAACTGTTTGAATATTTCCCTACATGTATCATACGAGATCGTTATTAATATATGTGTCTAAATGTATCAAGCAACTTTTTAAATCACACAGCAAAACAGAGAGGGTATGTCACGAAGCGTCCCTTCCGATGCCATTTTCGCCACACTTGAATTTTAAAGGAATTTTACTCTACTAAATCAAAGAAAAAAGAAATTTGTAAGTACCCTGAATTATAATATCTCTCTCCGCAGTCCAAATATGTGGCCTTTCATATATTCACTTGTATTCTTCACCATCTACGGGTATATTACGAACCCACAATGTGACCAGCTCCCAGTTGGCCTGATAGCTCAGTTGGTAGAGCACTGGACCAGTATCGCAGAGGTCATGGGTTCGAATCCCGTTCAGGCCTGAATTTTTTGCAGGCTTTAATTTCACAAGGGGAGGCGCGGTGGCCTCATGGTTAGTGCGCTCGTCTCCGGATCGAGCGGTCCGGGTTCGAGCCCTGGCCGGGGACATTGTGTTGTGTTCTTGGGCAAGACACTTTACTCTCACAGTGCCTCTCTCCACCCAGATGTATAAATGGGTACCGGCGAACTTAATGCTGGGGGTAACCCTGCGATGGACTAGCATCCCATCCAGGGGGGAGTAGAAATACTCCTAGTCGCTTCATGCTACAGAAACCGGGATAAGCTCCGGCCTGATGGGCCACTTGGCTCGTATGCAGACTTTACCTTTACCTACCTTAATTTCACAACTGTTTAAGTTGTGTGCATAACTGCGATGATTAATCATATCTCCATATCTTTCTCCGCAGTTCAACGATATGGTCTTTAAAGTGCCTATGAAGTAAAAAATAACTGCTGGTTATTTGAAAGCCTTTTCAAAGTAACGAATAATGGCGTTTTCCTTTTTTAAAATATCTTTTTTCGTTTTAGAGATATTCACGTTTTTGTATTAAGCAAATGACGAAAGTGATGACGTCATAGGTGGTTCCATTAAAGCAGCACAACATAACTCTAGAAATATTAAAGCAGTGTTCATCAAACTTGGCACCAGCATACACTGGTGTAAGTATTTCTTGGTTACAGTTCACTAAACTGCCTTAAAGTGAAGCAAATTAATATTAAAAGAGCCGAATAATGTTTTTTGCTGGCGTGACATAAGACTTTCTTGGTTACACTACAATCCTGGGTGTGCCACCTTAAAGTGCAGCTGAATAATGTTATCGCTGGCATGATATAAGACTCTTTCAGTTGGGGTGCGTGTCCATTTCAGACCATTTTAAGAGTGCTCTAATTTGCAGAAAATAACTATATATTTGTCGAATCAATGACATTAAAACTTATAGGGCCTAGATTTTCCTCCACATCATTTTTTTGCCAGGTAATGGAATATCACATACACATTGTAGCACATCATTTGTGTAAATCAAAGCATCACTGCATTCCACATTTTGCATTTTGTATCAACCAGTTTCAATATTGAAATGTAAAACTCGAGTAAATAAAACCAAATGCCAACACGAAGGAGGCTGGAATATAAATATATTTATATTCGAGTTTTCTATACGGAATGCCTCTACGCATGGTCAGAGTTAACGTCCACAACAGTTAACAGTTACTAAGATGTTATCAATCAAATCATTTGTAATAATAAAAACATAGGTATACAGAATGAGTCAATTTTTGATGAGCTTTTATTTTCGCAAGGTGTGGTCAAAACTGGAGATTTGATATACGAAACACGCAATTTTTTCCAAAGCGCTAAGATATTGCAAGTAAATTTATCCCCAATCCAGCGTTTTAAATTAATGGGTCTTGTCGATACAATTCCACCAGACTGGAGAATTCTCATCAAGCAGAATCAAGAAAATTCTGTCCCAAAAACACTAAATGGTATTATTTTTGTCAGAGTGGATGGAAAAGACATTGATATTCGAAACATTACATCAAAACTACTTAATAAAGAATTCAAATTCAAAAAACAAACCCCTCAAACTGCCCAAAAGAAACTGCAAAATAAATGTCCCGAGCTAGGGGTGCCGGTGGAATGGACAAGGATCTATTCCCTGCCATTTGTTGTCACAATAGAGACAAAGCTACGGGAATTTCAATATAAGCTTTTGAATGATATCATATTAACAAATGAAAAGCTTTTCTATACAAAAGCAAACAATTGTCAAATACTTGTGAAATGTTCGTGGCTAGTCTGACGCGGCGTTTCGTCTCGGTCAAGAGACTCTTCAGAGACCTTTAGAATTCAAAGGCAAACTCGTTGAGCATCACGCCCAAAGTCCCGTTCGCAAATTCTTGATGTTGACAGTCTGGCCCTCTATCGCAGAAGGAAAGTATTCACAAGTATTTGACAATTGTTTGCTTTTGTATAAATTTAACTCGTGAACGTACGGTTGGGAATCCTTCTGCGATAGAGGGCCAGACTGTCAACATCAAGAATTTGCGAACGGGACTTTGGGCGTGATGCTCAACGAGTTTGCCTTTGAATTGTAAAGGTCTCTGAAGAGTCTCTCGGCCGAGACGAAACGCCGCGTCAGACTAGCCACGAAAATTTCACAAGTATTTGACAATTGTTTGCTTTTGTATAAATTTAACTCGTGAACGTACGGTTGGGAATCCTTCTGCGATAGAGGGCCAGACTGTCAACATCAAGAATTTGCGAACGGGACTTTGGGCGTGATGCTCAACGAGTTTGCCTTTGAATTCTAAAGGTCTCTTAAGAGTCTCTTGGCCGAGACGAAACGCCGCGTCAGACAAGCCACGAAAAGCTTTTCAGATTTAAAATGATTGTTTTGCCTTTATGCAATTTTTGTAGAAAGAAAGTTGAATCCCTCGAACATCTACTTTTTTGCAGAAGCCTTTGGGCAGGCTCTTGGTTCGTGGCTCAGATAAACAAAACATTTTTGTAGAGACTCTAACACTAATGATTATCTTATTTAGTGAGGTTAGTGAAAGCAAAGATAATATTATTTTAAATCACCTGATACTTATGGCAAAATTTTATATTTATAAATGCAAACTGAACAATGTGGAACAATCATTAAAGGTTTTCGTAGCAAAAGTTAAATAGTTCAGGACGTATAACGACAAATAGCAGTAAAACAATGACTGAAAATAAAATGACTAAATATATCAAAAACTGGGAAAAACTCTTAACTTGTAATTTCATCTAAACTTTCGACGTTGTTTCTTGAACCCCTCTCCCGACAAAATAATGGTAAATAAGACTCTATTGTATGTAACGTATTATAAGTAGTTTTTTTGGGAGTAATGTATTGTAAGTAATTTACGTGTATGTAGTGTACGTTTAGTTATGTAACTTATTATAACTAGTCTATTTGAAGCAACATACTGTAATTCGCTCTTTGTAAGTATAGTTACGGTATTGTTAGAAGTATGTTTAAGTATGGTTAAGTTGTGTATCATATTGTACAGTATTATAAGTGCAATAAAAAAATAAAACATAAAAAAACACCAAGGAGGCAGAAAATCCACTCGAACAAGCCAACTAGCATCCAATCCTCTCATCTATAGGCTTAAAACTTTATTGAGAGTTTCGCCTACACAATAACAATAATGGTAATAAACAATCTTTACTTGTGCTCTCTCTTGCTTTAAAACTGGGGACAAGTCAGCCAAAAACAGGTTTATGTATATAGGGCGAATGTGCTTTTTAAAAATATTAAATGATATTAAATGAGATTCCACTTCCATGCTAGACATGATAAGCCAACCGTACAATATGTGCAAGTTTTTCCCTTTTATTACTTAAAAGCTTAACAGATCTTAATATTATTAAAAATTATATTAAATGTCACCCCTACAGGACATAAAGAGTTGATACGTTCGTGGTATCTCAACCAAGATTTAATGGTGATCCTCCTCCATTTGAATGTTCGTTTTCAGCAAGATTATGTCGTCACGAATCAAGTGACCATAAATACCAAATTTCACATATTTAAGCATCCTAAATGCGTGTTTCCCTGGACTTTCTTTCGAAGATAGTAACAGCTAAAACAACGTTGTTTGCTGAAAATTATAATACCTCAGCGGGGAAGGAGAGGAGGAGTAGAGGAACAGTTGTTTAAAGGGCGTTTGACACCCTTCTGCGCAAGTGCGGCAAGTAGATTTCTGATATCATACGGGAAAGTCTTTAAAGTTGATATATCGGAGAAACAAAAATTCCTCTATCGACCTTGTAATTGTGAGGCGTATGAAGATAGTAATATTGATATTAAAGAAATGTTTGGTCACCTATTAAAGATTTAAACGGTCTATTTAATTTGTATCTTTAGTTTAATGCCGTCGAGAAAAAAGATGTCCTCGGGAGCGTGTTTTCAAAGGGGCTCGGGACGGAAGCTTTTTTCGCCCCGTAACCGTCTTGTTTCGAAAGAAAAGATCAAAAGACGAGGAAAAAGATGGGAGGACGAACATCGGAAACTTTATATAGCTGCAGATGTGCATGCAAGTTTGAAGAAAGTACAGAGTGTGTACTGGTATTCAACGGACGCGGCTTCGCCAATTATGAATAAACGGATAGTAATTATTCGATCAAAGAACCAAACTTAGCGAGAATTGCAAATTTGACCGCTTCGTTGCGAAACAAATAAAAACTGTTTTCCCTCACCTGTACCTCTTGATCCTCGATATCTATGCTGTGCAGACTACTTAAACCATTTGCCATTGTAAAATCATAAATATTTCTTACTCACCAAAAGTCAAAACCCAGCGCATAAGGAGATTTCCGAAAAGCACGTGCGACTCCGAGCTACCCACGGCGAATTCGTCCAGCGCATGCTAGTATTACGTATACTATTTCTAAGTTTGTTTCAATCAAGACCGCACATGCGCTTTATCGCGGCAATGGTCCTTTAGCATTCTTGAGAAGTTTTTCTTTTTGCGTTTTGGACGTTAATGAATTCAGACAGCGACTTGCCCTCCACACCTCTGTTAACTTAACATAATTTATGACATGCTTTAAAGAGTAGGAGTTTCAAATGTTCTATCATAGGTCACAAACTACTCCTTAATTTTGGCGCCAAATTTTAGCGTTAACTCTGAAATTTCAGCGTCACTATGAAATATTTTGTGTATTTATTTGAATACCGTCAAAGATTACGATGAGAAGGTAATTAACTGGTTTACTCGAGTGACGAAATATAGTTTCACTTGCGAAAGGTTCGAAAAATTCTTCGAATTTTGACAAAATGCCTGTGAAATTATTTCGTATTTCACCTTTCACTATTCAAATTGTTTCACTGAATAACTCTTCAGCCAAATATTGATTGTTGTTTGCCTCACCTTCGAACCTCTGTGCGCGAATCGGTACACGAAGATCCTTTTTTTATTGTTGTCGTTGCTGTTGTTGTTGTTATCTTTTTTTTTTTTTTTTTAAATACAGAAGTGTTTGTCTCAACATCATAGTTAAGTCAGTAGGCATAGTTTGGTCGGTGTTTTCGTAACTGTACTCATATATGGCCCATTTGTTACCTCGTGAAAACTAATCTAAATTCTGCTAATTTGGCTAGCTTTCAGTCTTTAGAATCCATGGACCGAACCGTTTTGAAAATACGTGGTATCTTTTTATTCAAGATGAGCCCATGAGACATGATTCTTTTTAAAACTTTCTTCCCAAAACTTAGCATTCCGTAACGTCAGGAAGCTGTCGCAATTTACATCCCAGTTTCGGCGCTCTCCATTAGAAACGCCTGGCACTATGACTCATGATTTGGCACCCGAGATAAAACCGCTTGCATTATTAGACTCGGGCTTTCCCACGGAAGCCCTAGTTATTAGATTACAGCCCGGGCACATACCATGGCTCTTGGCTCTGTCCATGTAAATGCATTATGATGTAACATTTATCGAAGATTAGGGTACAGAAACCATAAAGAAAATGTAGAATTGAGTCAACCATTCCATCTGCGATAAAGATGAACAACGTCTCAAATCATGAGAGGAATATCTCTCTTGTCTCTTTGGACCGGGGAGAAGTTTGTCCCTTACAGACAAAATAGCGTTATGTTCAGGTACTTGGGGCGGATAAAGGATTGCCCCTTGTCCCTTGTCGGGGGTACCGGTGGCAACCTTCCCCGGAAAATATTTAATACTGAGGTCCTCGGAAATGGGATTTCCGGCATTCTCAGGCCAAGTCAGGGTGTATAATGTCGTGTTGTTTTTTAATTTATGGGTTTGATCGAGCCCTTCGAGCCGCCCATTCCCAGTAGATTCGCCCCAGGGTACAATAGTTTTAATAAATAGTTCAGAACTTTGTCATTAAATTACTTGTAATTAAGTAGAAGTTGTCACCAAGAGTGCAAATATTGTAGCACATACTACTAATTGTTGTCTTTGAACCATGTTTTTCATACGATTGTTTACTTTGTGAGAGACAATGACACGTCATACAGTATGTTAGCTTATGCTTGGACTTTTATTTTAGTAGCCCGAATTTAAAGTTCAGTTAATAACAGCACATTAATCAATAAGTATGAGACTTGTTTAACGGATACAGGAATCATGAAATGTTATGAATTTCACATCGCTTTATTTCAGACGTCCAAAGTTGGGCGGGCTAGCCAGCTACCAACACCAGCTTTCACTGCGATTATCTACAAAATAAGTAAAATACTACAATGAGTATTTCCGGGACACCATTGTCCAAAAAAGGACGCGTATTGAAATCACAGTTATTTAGCCTCTTTACCAAGCCTGGTTTTCCCTAGGACATAAGCACAAGCAAGTGCATAAGCATAACGATATCGAGGACTCCCAAAACACAAGCACTTTCGCTCGTTAAATTTGGATAGTTCCAACTTTGAAAAATGGATAAATGGATAGTTCCCTTATTTTCGGTTTCATAACTCCTTCATACAGTAAAACAAGATGGCAGAGGATGTTTATGCTTTTGCTTATTGATAAAGCAACGCTTTCGCACAAGCACAAGAAGAACAAACGCTTTTGTTCTGCTTGTGCTTATACTTGTGCTTGTTCTTGTATTGTGCGCGTCCTCACAACTGAGTGCTCGTGCTTATACTTTTCTTGTGGGCATTCGCACTACCATTACACTTATGTTTCTGTTTATGCTTATGTCGTATTCAAACGTTTGTGAGTTTCTACATGCAGGAAAGAGGAATTTTTTATATATATCTCCAGTAACCACTGTTCTATTTTATTTCTAATGTTAGCCCTTGGTCAAGGCAAAAATTGCTCCTCTGGCGACTGAATTTAGTAATACCTTATCATGTTGATGAATATAGCTAAGGGCTTTGTCATGAATTCGCTATGTTTTTTAATAGCTAATCAACCTTTTATTTTTCACTTTAAGCTACCTTTAAATCATTTAGCCCACAATTTTCTTTTGCTGCTTTTGATGCAAGACTCATTAGCGGTAAACGAGGTTTTCCAATAAGGAGCTGGTCAGAAGAATTTTCCCCCTCTCAGTCTCAACACAAATTTTGGAAATCCAACTAACATCGAGACGAGGATAGGGGGGATCTCGGGGGAGGGTGCCTAGAAAATTTAAGGTGGCTCTGAACCCCATGTAAAATTTTTTTTTAAACTTCGCCAAAAGTTGCGTCTTATCATGCTTATCAAAAGTTGATAATATAAAAAAAATTCACTGTGCCGGTTTTGAATTATAAGCCCCTAAAGCTGTAATTAAGGGTGTTTTTAGGAGGCCATACTGTTGCTATGGTAACTTATTGTGTCACGAAAATGATAACAACGTGTTCATCAATGATTGGACAGTTTTTTGGTACCATGACTGTAGCATCAAGTGATAAAGAGTGGTTAGAACGACCCATCAAAATCTAAGTAGTGGAAAGTGTTTTGAGCCACCTGAAATAGCTTATCTGTAGCTACAGTTTGTGTGGGGCACTCGGGACGAACTGACCTTGGAGGGTTAAAGATCAACCAATATAAACTAAAGTTTAAAGAACAAGAAACCTAATCAGGATCTTTGTGGGAGGTACAGACCAAGGCCAGCAGACAAACCCAAACATGAGCATCTATGGGACAGCAGTGTTCGGAGCTTGACTCACTGCCTGGGGGCAGTCGCGCTCTAGAACCACAAGACTAACATCGTGGCTACAAAATGATAAAAAGTGATGATCTCGAACCAAAAATACTAAATTCTACACAAGTCATTGAGCTTCATAAATCAAACGTACAGCAGAATCTTCCAAGGGAAAAGAAAACTGATTTGAAAAATCGGGGGTAAAATTATAATGTTCGACTGTGAAGGAGGGAAACGAATTTTAGTTCGTGAGGTTAACGTAACTTGTGATATAAATTCTTACTTGCGGCAGAATAACTCTGTATCTAGTGGACAGAAG
The DNA here is from genome assembly GCF_042242905.1 of Orbicella faveolata. Taxonomy (NCBI): domain Eukaryota; kingdom Metazoa; phylum Cnidaria; class Anthozoa; order Scleractinia; family Merulinidae; genus Orbicella; species Orbicella faveolata. The sequence goes on along the minus strand of NW_028301547.1, from coordinate 5,979,741 downwards.
AACTAATGATCCATGTTAATCGGGAAGGTTGATGGACATTTTTTGGCAGCCACGCAAGCGTAGTCTGTCCTAATCACTGGGCAATCCCTGTGACGTACCTCACCTAGAAAATAATTTCTGTAACATTTTTATCGATTGAAATAAGGGCATAAAATATTTCAGACCTTCCATAGGATTTCACTGGTCATCATTAAAGTATTGACCGCTTGCTCTTCTATTCCTAACACGGAACGTATCTAGTTTATTTTCTCCCAATCTTAACTCACATTAGTAGAGTTTGACTAGTATACCAAAACAAATTTGTCATCGATAGTCTGTTTCACATTTCTAACACTGTGTTACATTACACTGCTAAAGCTTGTAGGCTACACTACACAGAGGGGCAAAAACGACACAAAGTACAGAAAATTAAACAAAAACAAAAAACAAAACAAGAAACATGAGTTCTGCTCGTATATCAACACAAATTTGTTCTCGATGGTCTACTACGCATTTCTTACCTTGTGGGTGTCCGGACAACTGAGCATGCGCAGTGATGCCCAGGATAACCAGCAACATGAACAGATGAATCTTCAGAGCCATGACTGAACTGCAACAGAAGATCGATGGACCCTTAGTTCCGAGTTAACTTTTCCCTCTGTTTCAGAGAGAATCCTTGTGAAAAACTCCATGAAAACGAATAGATCTGTAGGTACAATATATCGTCATATGGATGGTTTTGCACGTCTCGCTTAGTCCAATACTTTAGAAATATTGGACTGGAAATGGAGCAATCGGATTGGTTAATTTTTAATATTCATTATTGGCACTCTGAAGTAACTTAGTGGGTAATAAAGTGGGATTTTGGCTAAGCGCCTCTTTTTGGTCCTTTTGGACCGGGACGAAGTAACTGAGCAAAAAAGAGAACGGGGCCATTTTCCAGCCGTCTTCACCGAACAAGCGTGAGTGATGAAGATTTTTTTACATGTGCGGGACACTGCAAGCAATCACTCCAGAATTTTCAAATTTTCAAACGTTTGGGTCCACACTGATATGGTTGTTTATGATCGCTATTGTTTGATTGCACAATTTTCTCGTTCCAATTGAGGTGGGATATTTAAATATTAAAATGGTTCTTTGACCGGGATTGGATGGAGAGAGAAGGCCAAAATTACCCCCGGAGTTTGATTGGAGGGTATACATGGCGTGTAACGTATACCAAAAAAGAGTATTAAAAGTGCTCGCTTTAGGCCCAGGTCAGATGTCGAACTTCACATGAGACGAACTAAATTGCAATCTGAGTTGATCCGAATGGGTAAAACTCGACCGTTGGGTCCAATGTGGAACTTAAATTGAATTTGAATCCACCAAGAAGTGTTTGGTCGATCCAAATTAACTCGGAGGAACTCAGTTGAGTCAAATGTCGAGCTTATCCTGAACCTAACTCTCTAAGTTTAGCACGTCTGCGACTTCATCTACATTTATTGAGTCAGCAGAAACTATATACAGTTATCACGATAACTTCAACATAAGAATTATAAAATAGAGCTAATTCAAAACGTCAATAATAATTCATAAAGGCAATACAAAAATATGAATGTTTAATGAGTGTCTTTAAATTTAATAAAGACAGGGCCAAAATTTACAGCCGATTTTCTCATGAAAAATAATAATAAACCCAAGGATTATTCTACAAATCAGTAGATGTACTACAAACGTTTTTAGAAGCTGTTCAAAAAAACTCGTAGCATGTGTTTTTATCGGGTTTACAACATTCGGGTATGCCTCGTGTTTTAAACCCGATAAAACAGTGCTGCTCGTTTTTTTAAACATTTTCTTAAATATCGAATGTAATAGAAAACTACTCAAGTTCGACGTTTGACCTGGGCCTTACTGCAGTCGAATGTAAATAAAGATGCCGTCTTAATTAAAAGAAAGTCCCGAAATCCGTCATCCTTGCCCTGGCATTACACCTAGTGTGTAAGCGATTTCAAAGATGTTGCTTTGAAAATATAAATTTCAGGACATATTGGGACAGATTTTGAAATCAAAGTTGCTGTAAGTAAGATTTTCCTCTTTGTTTTACTCTGTGGGAGCGGGAATCACTGATTTAGTCACTTTCGTAACCTTGCAAATTTAAACACATCGAAGCCACGACATTGTCTCAATCCTAGACTGATTGAAAAATGTATATTCTGATATAGGTCCTCTCTTGGTCAGTAATTTTTTTTTATTTTTCTGTTTCCTGCCATTTAATAAACTACTCAGTAACCCATGCATCTTGCTCGGGCCTGATTGGGAAATATTGGCCATCGAAAGTTTTTGTACGTACCGCCACGACCTCGGGCCAATACTCCACATTACGGCCCTCTCGTTCGGCAAGTAAGCGGTTAATAATTTTGAAATTATGATTTTTTTTTTTTACCAAAACCATGCTCACGAGGTGCTGAATTCAAGTATCTCGGGTAGTGTCCCATTCTGACTTATGCAAATTATATCAGGTATGAGAAAGGTATCACCTTGTCAACAGTCAAAACCTCACAAGTAAGGCCTTCTGATTCTCACTCTGCAATTGACTTAAGCGAGCATTCTGTAAACAGTCTCGTCAGTATGATGTCATGCAGCTTAGCAACAGCCAAAAATATATATATATATAAATTGTCAATAAACGGAACTGATCACACTGCAATAAACTTTTTTCTACGTACCGACCGCAAACGCAACTTTGCAAATTCTTCAATTCAAATAAGTTTCTTGTGTTTTGTTCCTGATGTATGACCAAGTCACGGTGGAGAAGTCTGAGTTCTAAAAAGCAAGCTGCAAGCGTAGTACAGTTTTTTCGCAATATTAATGATGTCTAAAGCCCTCTGTGTGGCGGCAAATATTCAGAGCTCCGGTGGTAAAGAACACTTTTTCACCTGATCGTAGGTAACGGCAACTTAGGGAAAGAACAGATCCTCGGATTAGATCTGAATGTTTTTCAAAGGTATTGTCCAAGAAAGTGCATGATAGTTATGGCCACGTATAAAATGACTACTTCTATTTCTAGTTCTACTACTATGTGTAAGCCTTAAAAGAGCACTTTCGATATATTAATATTTCAACATTGCTCCGAGGCTTTCAGGACAAAATTCTATATTTAGTGGTGTTTTCTCTGCGTCCAAGTATCATTTGAGAATTGAGGGACAGGAGAAACTTTAAATAAAAATCAATTTTTTTTCCTAAAAGCCTCAGGTCTATGTTAAAATATTGATAGATCAAACGAGACATATCAATAAAGAGAGTTATATTATGAAAATCCAAACTTTTTGTTTTACAGGCTTCATGTATATAACAAAGCCGTTCATTTTTGTTTTAGAGCCCGCGTAGAATAGGCCAAAACAATTTTGTCATATTTGCTTATTAGGGGAAATAGGGAAAAGATCGAATATTACCACAATCTCTCTAAGATGGTAAGAAGTTAGTGTCAGAATAGAGTCTATATAGACTAAAAGCTAAAAAGAACAAACATTTCAAGTAAACATCCCGAGATCATTCGGAAACTGGTATTTGTTTTGCCTTCTGACTTTCTTCTCGCAAAAATAGGTTTTGTGATCGTTCTATTTTGAAACAAACATTTAACAGTGACCTATTTCGATTAAATGCCAGGGAAGCAACAAAAAGAATGTAAAGCCTTAATACTAACAACCGAGAATGTTACAAAAGTGGAAAAGAAATGACCCAAAAGCGCGTTATCCAGTAATCGGATGTTTTGTTCTTAATTTATTCTGCCTTATATCGTGTTGTTTGCTTTATATTCCATTAGTCTGAATAGATAACCCCTTTGATATGACTCAGCTTCGCCTGAAGCAAAATTCATGTAATTAAAGCGATGGTACTGTTTTATAACGAATATACATTAAATCGATAACAAACACGTTCAGGAGACCCGAATCATAATCATTTATTTCTATAATTTCGCTAATCTATTTTTCGTTAAAACTTCTTTAAAACTGTTCTGAAATATTATTTATGCCAAACTTCCATGCATAAAATATATTTCTCTTTACAGTTTCGCGAAAAATCGTTTTGTCAGACTTAAGATAACTCTATTTTTTTTCTTTGGATAATTAGATAAATATATTGCTTTACATCGAAAAAAATGCCCTCATTATGACAAGCAAGTCTATTTATTTTTCCGCGAAACGAGTTGAATTGTAATAATTCGGCATTTGTTAGAGATTTTGAAAAAGTCGTCAGCAAATTCAATTGATGGATTAGAGACGATTTGTGTCGCAAACACCAGAAACTAAACATAATATCGAATTGACCGCCTACATTCTAATTATATATAACACAATTCTTTCCTACAATCTTTTCTCTTTTCCGTATATTTATATGACTAGTTTTTATACATCTAGCTGTACTTTAAACACTTTTAGATTCCTTCTGATCGTGCGAAAACACGAATCAGGATTTACCCAGGTGTTTTTTTTCGGCCCACATCTTAGTGAGAAGATTAGATAACACGTAAATATCGATTGATCGTGGCTTGCTGCGAGACATCCCACGTAAGAAAGGAAAATATTATTTTCACTAGCTTACGACAGCTTTACGTCTTTTGCCAAATGTCATTAATTCGAAAACTCTTTTCAAAAAATTGTACAAGGAAAGTACACAATGTCTTTTGAACCAAAAACCTTGGTGTAAACCGAAAGTTGCTTCCAAATTTGGCTTGAGGAGTCTGGAAACAGACAAAGAGTTGGTTGCCATAGAGATTTCGAATCGCTTGAGGTAAACCTTGGGAAAAGTCACAAATTTTGGTCATAACTGTTTAACATAATGCTAAAACTATAATGTCTGGTGTGGAAACAAAACATTTTGCATTACGCTGCCTACTATTATTGTCAAATATGCCAGTGAACAATAGCTGTCGAAAACTCATCAGACTCCAGGTGAACTACACTATACCTTTGGGCATTTTAAACAAAAATGTAGAAGATTAACGAAAAAAACTGGCGCAATTGCTCAAGGTACCGCCAACCATAACATTTTTCGTTCCCCGCGTGAGGGGGACACTAATACGTCGTTACAACATCCGCCTCCCCCTCAAAGGGCCTCATAGCACAGTTCATAGCCATCAGGTACATTAACCTTCATAACAGACACCTGCGAAATATCTCTGGACGGAATCTACTCGATTGCAAGTGCAGTCGTTACCGAAAAAAATGTATGTAGTTGTAAGAATCAAATAGTCGCATTCTACGCGTGTACCTCAATCTTCGAATAGGACAGGCTTACCAGTTGAAAATAACGGTGTCTATGTCTGTGGTACAGTGTTATGGTTACGCGCCCTAGTGGGGACTTTAACGTAGCAGCTCTAATCACTTGAAACACGAGCATTACGAAATTGCAAATTTAAAAAAGAAAGCCGCCAAAGAGCAAGTATGAAGAGAAAAATTATTGTCATGCAAGCATTTTAAAATGATTTTGATCGAGTTTATGGCCCTTGAGCGGGTTATAGTAAAAGCACCTGCCAAAAAAATATTTTGTGTGACACAAAATTATTTTTGCTTTTTCAGATACATGCTGACAAACAAAATATTCTTTGTTTTAACATCTACAAGATCTAAATTTAACCAATGATAAAAGAAGTATTGGCCTCAACAGCCAATAGATCGGAAAATAGTTCATGAATTATGCAGACAACACACAAAGCACAGATTAAATCGCACTCTGTTGAATCTCATTATACGCTGGATTCTTGACATTCCCTTGATGGGTTTTTAAGTTTTAATTAAAAGCTTATTTTTGCCTGGAAATTGAGATTCCTGCTCAAGGTATTTCAAACATCACAACATCAACTATTTTTGCCTGAAAAGTGAGTCCAGTTCAATATGTTTCTAGTATTACAACTTTTACAAATTTCAATGTTTTCTTTAAACTATTTTCAAAAGTTTTTCAAACTTTTTATGTACAGGTTCCTATTGAAGCGTAAACTCATCAACCACTACAGTGGCATTCACTGACTTGGAAGTGAAGTGAAAGGTATGTCTATGCATTGCTAACCAGGAAAGAGGAAGCATTTTCCAGAGAAAACATGGTAATTAAAAAAATATATAGCTGCAATCGAACAAGCCAAAAATACAGATGTTGGGCAAGGGCAATCCTGAGATACCGCAGACGCTACATTATTTACAGGGAAATTTCCGTCTGCAACGCAGGTTATGCTGAAAGAATGACAGGCGGACGGAGAGAACAGAGATTTTGAGGATTGATGACTGTAGCCGAAATTTGACGAACATTATCTTTAAGTTGTTTCAGGCCATGATAGAAAACATATACTTTAGTGCGTCCGTCGTACCAAAAAAATCAGTACGGGCTTGCACCTGCAAGGTATCCAACGCGATGTTAGGACTTGAGGTTTATTTTCTCCCAGTAAAGAATACCAGAAAAAAACAATATTGAGTGGTTTCTTGGTAATCCCATGGAATCGATGCTGTCATTTTAAATGCGATCTGACGATTTATCTTTGTAAATTTTCATTTTAGAGAGATTGAATGTAAATCTTCTACGCTCATGCAAAATATGTTTTTTGTTTTTTTACTTAGCATAACCAATTTAGATTTGTCAGTATTGTAATCACCTGTACGTTGTAAAAATAATTAAATCCTCTCATGTATAAATATGAATCGACTGAAGATACATTTTTCATAAATTTTTCATGATTTCTTCTTGTTTATACTGTCGCAACGAGGGATTTAAACTGTTCGAAGTGTTTCTTTTAAAATTAAAACACCGCTTTGAACACGAGAACGGTGCAAGGTTTTAAGAACAGTCTTAGTCAAAGAGCGCCCCCTTAAAGCAAATTATTAACATTTTGAAAAAGAAAACTCGCTTGATCGACGCGAGACGGATTTATTTGTTTAAGAGGTTACTTTTAAGGTTTTATCATAGCGAACGAAAAATCGGGTGACGTTCGCATTGCATGCCGGTCGACAGAGAGTCTCAAAGCCATGCGCAGCTTATAAAACATGTCGCCACTCAAGCACCAACAAAAATGAATTCTTCACATGCACAGTGTTCCTCTTGTGAAGCCACCTTAAATCAAGTAGAAACACCTAACCGGAAACGGGAGCATGTCATCGAAAGGCATTATCCTAATGCACATCATGAAGAAATTGATCCAGAGCGATCGCTGTTTTTTGAAAATGCTATATCACCGCAGAGTCTCTTTAATACAGTTATCATTCAGCTTCGATCAGGTTTGCAAGCAAGCAGGAAAAAACGCCATCGGTACATCTACCACTACTCATTCAATTTTCCAGTTGGAGTCTTCCCTAACCGACAAGGAAGCTTCTGTGAAACTAACACGATAAAAATCGTCTGCAAGTACACTGTATGTCGAAAATGCAATCGACATTGGCCAAGCACAGTAGTTACAATTTATCCATGCATGAAACCGTTCATCTAATTACGAAGTACTGATAATAAAATCTCAGGAGTTCTAGTTCTGTAGGCTGAGAGGTTATCAAGCTAGCCAAAGAGAGCGATTGACAGCCATAAAGACAAAGACGAGTCCAATGGAACCTTTGCTTGCTGAAAATTCCTGCTCAGTGTTCACTTACGAAGTGCTGACTTCTCCACAATGGTCTGCGACTTCTAGTGGCTGCTTTGTAAATTATTGATTGCTAATCTTGTCGTTATGGATGACGGAACTAAATTATTTGCTACAGTCTGTTCACTTTTACAAATCAAATCAAATTTAAAATCAATTTTTCTTTTATTGAACTCAGCTCAGCTAACCATAGACCACATACTACTTCATTGATAAATCAACACATTCAAGATAAACAGGAAATATTTATAGTAAGTATTAATAGTAAGAAAGTCAGGGTCATCCAAATAGCAAAGCTAATCAAATGGATTAAGCAAACAGAGCAATACTAATTTCTTTAAGATATAAAGTTCCTTCCTGGTCTAGACTATAATTAATATGTATCATTGTCCAGCACAGACTTTGTAAGGGTTTTACGAAAGATTGAAAGAGAATTTGGACTAGTAATATTTGTTGGCAGGGAATTACAAAAGCGAGAACCAATAGTTTTAGGGAGCGTAATCCACACTGGCTGGTATCGACTGAATTTACATAAAGTTTTCTAGCACACTATTAAGCAATTAGATTATGAGCTCGAGATTTCTATCGCGCGACAGAAATCGAGAGCGAATAATCTAATTGTTTTAGTATAAATCTACTAGTCGGTCAAAACTTAATCTAAATTTTCTTCACAAACACTTAGAAAACGCCTAGCGGCCTTCATGTTGTTAGCAACGGCTCACTGCTACGCTACTCACTATCTATCACAAAATAGATAGTGAGTAGCGTAGCCAATCAGAGAACGGCATTCGTGATAGAACGCTAGTAGATTTATACTAATATCTTGTAGAATAAGGATGAACTGAAGAGTTAAATAGAAATAGTCGTTCATACATGGAAGTTGCAGTCGGCATGAAAATTGTTATAAGCGGAGGAAGATACCTGTAATTTCACAATTTCCTTAAGATTAAGTAGGTGAAGAGATTGGAATAGAGGTTCAGAATGAGGTCTAGGTTCAGAAACAGAAATAAATTTTAATTGCTTTCGTTTGTATAACAAACTAGACGCTCTAAAAGCGTTTACTCGGGCTTCGTACCGCAGTATCAAATCGTACTTTACGAAAACGTGTATTGGACACAATAGAAACGAATAAAAGATCAGGATATTTTAACACAAGAATTCCGCTTAGATATCTACTATTTAAGTTGCTTCGTTGAGTATCTTCCTAATCCAATGGCAAGTTGTGAGCTTAAACCATTTTGGTTCGAGAATCAAAAACAGCTGTCTATGCATTTATGGAAAACTTGTTTGCAAAGAATTTTCCAGGTCTCTTTGCAACTTATGGCGATTACATTGTACATGCTAGCAGAAATTGCACGAAGTTCGTTTACTGGTTTTGGCGATCCGAGCAAATTGAGCAGCTGAACATCTTTGCTGAACATCTTAAACCCTTTTCAAGAGCCTTATCTCCTTTGGAGAGCGAATAGATAAACTCCTTCGCGAAAACAACAGTCCTAGGACAAGGCGCAAATTGCATTTCACTTAATTTGCATAAGCTTTCAAGTTGTGTTTTTTGCGGATAACTTCCGAGAATTGCGACCCTTAAAACAGTTTATGAAGAAATATTCAAGCTACATTTTTCTATTGAATCAAGGCAGGAGTATTTTTAAAAAGGAACTCATTTATAAGGGAAGATGCGGCATTCCGTTTTGCTATTTATTTTGGTTTCATACTCCTCTAGTTCATGTCATGCAACATGATTTTCTTTAGCAGTCAGACACAGTTTTCTAAAAGAATTGGCAATCGATAAGACTGCTAAATATATTTGAACTACTGGTGAAATACATTTGGCTAAACTATCATCAATGCAGGTTTTCCTTAGGACTTGGCAAGAACATTAATGGTTCGTCAATAATCCCGCACAATTCCCAGCACAATCGAAGTTTTAATTTTCCCGCACAATTTACCTCCGAAATCACACGTTTTTTTTTTTTTTTTTTTTTTTTTTTTTCTGCACCGTACTAGAAAACCAACAACTAAATTGGAGGTAAGATATTTAATTCAATTTACCGAAAGTCTTATCTTTACAAAATCTGACACTCTCTCGTTGTACTTGTTATCGCATGTTTCGTTTTCTAGGGCAATAGGCAAGTTGGCTTATAGTCGATCATGCCCTATTGACTATTTGCTCGTCAGAATGCTAATTGTTGATGAACTGAAAAGTAATACGAAACTGCGATAGTTTGCGCTTCGTCGGCTACTGTCATTGCAAATATTCAAACCAGTAATAGAGGTTAAAAAAAAGCCCTACTTCTTCAACTCTAGACCCAGTTTACAAAAATGTTGAAGATTAACAGAAAAAAGAATTCGTGCAATTGTTACCATCAAACATGCCATTCGTTTGCTTTCCTTCCTTAGGACACTAATACCTCGCCGCAACAGCTTTTGTTATTAGTTATAATGTTAATTAATATTATAGCACAGTTCTGACATATGGGGATACATTTAAAGAAAAAGACCTTGGTATCAGATTCAGCGCAACATCAATCCCTTGGCTTTATTATAATACATACTTGGCGTTTACTCCACGAAATGTTCACGAGTCTTTGAGTGAATCTTACTCTTGAGTAAAGGGAGTTTAGCTAAAGAATATCAAGGTGCCTGTGGTACAGTGTAATGGTTAAGCTCACTAGGGAAGCTCTAATATGCAGAAGATTTAAACACTTGAAAGAGCGAAAAATAAATAGAGGAAAGTCTTACATGTATTGCTATTCCTTCGGTTGGACTTAGATCTATGCAGGATTCTCGAAATTCCCTGAAGGGCGCTTTATTATGTTTTACAAACTAAAGAAGGGAATCAAGCTATTTCAAAAATTAAATCTATTAAAGTTTGCCTGGAAAGTGGGTCCAGTTCATATATTACAACTTCTACAACTTTAAATTATTCTCTCAAAATAACTATTTAAAAAAGTTTTACAAATTTTTGTGTAGAGGTTCATATTGAAGCGTAAGTCCATCAACTACTACAGTGGCATTCATGGACTCGGAAGAGGAATAAAAAGGTATGTCTACGCATTACTAACGAGGAAAGAAGAAACATTTTCTGGAGTGAAGTCAAGATATAGCGCGAGAGCAGTTTATTTTTAATTTGTTAAAATTTTCGTTTTAGAGAGGTTGAATGGCAGTAGCCTTCTAAGTTACATATTAAGTCTAACCAAGTTCACATTTGTCTTTATAGTTGTTAACATAATTCGAATCTGTCTCATGCAGCGACCTAAGTCGTTTCGAAAGATATTTTTTCAACCGAAGCAAGTGTTTGCAGAAGGAAACAAGGATTATTTTTTTGGTTTATTAATTATTCATTTTTAATTTTCACCGTCGGAATTGTTGAAGAATCTTACAACATGAAAGTGAAGAATGATCATCGCAGTTAATTTTCCAATTTAAGCAATTGGAAAGAAGAAGCCTGAAAAAATCAGGGCTTCAACGGGATTCGAACCCGTGACCTCCGCGATACCGGTGCGATGCTCTACCAACTGAGCTATGAAGCCACACATTGGGAGCGAGGTCAATTAATTGAGTTCATATCTTCCCGTGAGGAGTGAAATGATGTGAAGTTTATATGAAATAATTCATATATGAACTGTGGTTGTAGTAGAACAACCGCAGTTCATATATGAATTATTTCATATAAACTTCACATAATCTTACAACATGATTGTTCTCGACACCAACAAATTTGTTTTCCCTTTAACATTCACCAACAGAAGTCGTTTTAATAGTTTTTTTTTTCTAATTGCAAAAACACATAATTACATACATTGTACTTAAGGTTACCGTATACTTTCTTCAAATTTGGTTTTTGGTTCAAAGTAATGGTCGAAGATTAATCTCTAATTCCTGAAAAAAAAAATTGAAAAAAAAAAACGAAATATCGGCGGAGAAATGGAGGTTTTACGCTATGGCCGGAAATAAAAGTTCCCTCTTGATTGACAACCCTATAACGCGTATGCAATCAACCGAGACGACTTTCGCGGGAATATCACCTATATGGATAGCACGAATTGGCTGGCTACTCACCTCTACTCAGTTGATCAGTATTGTTAATCCAAGCATTTTTCGTATTAGGTGTAATTCTATTAAGTTATAAGTAAACATGGACCGCGGAAAACTCCGTGGACCAGTTCGAAAAAGCGAAAACAGGCAAAAACGAATGAAAATACATCTCGGAGGTTGAAGAAGCGAAAATTGGCCTCGCGGATGAAGCTATGGCTATCGTATCAAGCGGGCAAAAAGATCGAGTCAAGCGAAGAGAAAGGTTCTGTACAAATTTGGGAACTTGACAGCGATAACAACGATTTTTACGGGGACTCTTCTTTTGATTCCGATACCGATGAATCGCCGGACTCATTGAGATCCATTGGAATATTATCCATGCACATTTGCTCCGCCGTGCTCTCTTTTGTTTGTTTTCTTCGCCCAGCCACTCTAGCGTTCGCATCCTTTTTCGTCTTCCCCATTTTGCCAGACCAGCTTCAAGAAAAACCGAGCTACAGAAAAATTATCTCTCCGCCTTGAGCGCATTGCGAAATACAAGAGTGTTTTGGAGATTCGCCCGTAAATTTCATCGCGAGAAAAAACTTTCCAAACGCTGATTGGCTCAGTGATCTGAGAACCCAGTTGAAGGCGTTTGTAGGCGGAGTTTGTTTGCGAAGCAAGAGATATTTCGTAGCACTGTCTTCTCAATCAAATTTTTTCTCTTGAAGCAGACACTTTAAAGAGTTGCAACTCAAAGGGAATTTCTTCGATTGCCCTCAAATTTGGACAGTAGCTAGCTTAGCATATAATAAACAAAAACGTGTCTGCGAATTGTTTATTTCGAAATATGTTTTCTCCGAGAGCGATTTTTGTACGATCACTTCACATTTTTTAAATCCTATTTCGAAAATGTTCTGTAACTTTTTATTACAATTGAATATGGCAAAACGCAGACACGCTTTTTTAGCGCTTTTTGTCCTTAAACCGGGGAAAAAATAAATTGGCGAAAAAAAAAAATTCGCTTTGACTTGTAGCTTCCAAAAGGTGATTAGGGCGCTCGCATTTAGTGGTCCCGAAAAAATTGGCAATTCATTTCATTTCAAAATTCTTGGCATAGTTTGATAGCCAGCTCTATAAGCTTTAATTTGATATAGGGGTTTAGGTATCTACCGCTTAAACCGGACGCGCTACATCGCTTGGGCGCGGGACACCCCTGAAGGTATACGGTAGCCTTAACCTACTTAACAACAAAACGGCACAATACTTACTCTACCTACAATACAACACAATATAATACAATACAATGTTTTAATCGACTATTTACACTATTTACCATGCGTTACGTGCATTGCAAGGATAAGGTTACGCTTACGCTCTAAAACCCGGAATACAACTACTTGCACTGCTACAAATTCTTGCTTATGCATATACTTATACTAATACCTAAAATAGCAACCTTTTATACCGCTTACTTCTTGAAATTTAATTTTTGTGTTATCGTTAATTATTTTAATACTTTTAATACTGGAGGGCGTCCTTCAATGGGTTCCACTTCCTTTTAAAAGAGTTAAGGGCGCTGTTATCTAGAGCTATTTTCTTTTCAATTTTCATGGAGGTTAACAGAAGTTGTATATATACTTGGAGTTTAGGTATGGAGTTCTTTAATTTACAGGTATAAATGTAATGTCTAGCAATAAGGAGCGGGTGGTGTAGAATTTTCATTCAAGTAATTTTTTCCAAAATTTGCTCTGGATAATTTTGCTTTTTGGTTAAATAGCGTGCAAATTCCACGAAACATAAGTTAGAATTTTGCGTCGCAAAATGAGACCAATCAATTTTTCATGATTCTTTCTCGTTTCTGCTGTCGTAACGATGGCTTTGAATTGTTTTAAGTGTTTCTTTTAAACTTAAAACACCGGTTTGAACACGAGAGCGGTACAAACTTTTTTAAGAACAGTCTTAGTCAAGGAATTAAAGAAAAGTATAAATATTTTGAGGGAGAAAAATTACTTGGATAACAAATTCAGTAAGATGAAACTCGATTGCATAACCAAGACAGTTATTTAGCAGGAAATTTCTGAAGTGAAAGGAGATTAATTGCAAATACACAAGCTTCATTATAATATCTACTTTTTGAGAAGAATCATGCAGTTCTGTTATTTATCTGACTAATTTAGATTCATTTGTTTTGGAGGTTACTTTAGGGTATAATGTTATAAAATTGCTTTTGTTGGATTATTTCGATTCATCGAGCAAACATAGCGACATGAACTGATAGAGCCATGTAATATCTAAAATTCATTGCCTTTTCTCGATTGGAAGGTGAATATTGGCATCGAGATGCGTTTATGGAACAATTCTGAAACAAGCTTAAAACTAAGAACGTCTTCCCCGTGGTCCGTGTGTTTCGGTCTACAGTGAGCGAACGCACGACGCTCAAGAGAAAATCGTAAACCGGTACCAGTTCAATGACGGTTTTTGAACATCCGTAGGAAGGGTAGCTAATGCTGGCTCGCTAGGCTTCTGGGTATGATAGCGCAGCTACACGAAGCTACAATTTCAATGACTATGGGGCCATTGCGATTAAAATGTTTTTCTTGCATATCTACATGGGCAGAAAAACATAGTAATAAGAAACATTATCCTAAAAGGAAACATGGGAGACAGTCGATGTTTTTTAAAAAATCTATATCGCCTGAAGGTCTCTTCGATAAAGTTAGCGACGTTCTTCGATCAGAAATCAAAGCAAGTGAAAACAAGGCTCTCGTTACATCTACTGTATAGCCTGCGCAGCTGCGAAGACACCGATATGATCAATGACTTCTTAACTGGACTCAAACATCGTCAATTCCTGTCACTGTATCTGGTTGATGAAATGGCAAAATTAAGATTAAAAAAATTCCCCTTTGTTTGTTGTCTAGTGTTATCAAAATATAACCCAGACAAGAGAAAATTTAATTCTTGAAATATACGTAACAAAATCGAGCCACTGAAACTGTACCAAATCAAACTTGAGAGCGCCAAAACGCTAATACAACCGAGCTGAGAACGGCAATTTCGAGTCACGAACATCGGATATTCACGATGGTCAAGAAAAGTGCTAAGACGGCTTTTCTGAAATCACTTAAGCTGTTACGTTACGTTAAGTTATGTTATGTTACGTTACGTTACGTTACGTTACGTTATGTTATGTTATGTTATGTTATGTTATGTTATAAGCTAGCAACATAGTACCGCTCTCAATTTAGCCATTTCTTGCACACCGAATGTGGTAAAATAAGCCCAAAAATAAGAGAAACCGAAAATAGGACGTTTTGACTGATGAACGGTCATTTTCAAGTTCGGTAGCAGAACAAAATTACATGCATAAGTATACAGTTAAAACCGCTAAAATAGAAGGAATAGGCGATGAAAGTTAAAATAGCGTAATGGGCATGGTGTGTGGTCGGTCGAAACGTCGTTCATTTATAGCGTAGTTTTTATCACGAAATCAATTTCAAAGAACTTACTGATGCGAATATCATGTTTGTAGCCAAATTTTCATGTAAACGTGAAGATTGATAAGCAATCTGTCCTTTTTTCAATAATGTATTACATGTAACTGTTTGAGTGTACGGTTTGTTCTGGGTTTGTTCATTCGGGGCAACCCTAAAACATGGAATCCGGAAACCGGAATACAGAACCGGAATCCAGGAATCTAGAATCTGGCAACCGGATTATTGGTATTGAGTATGACGACAGAAATTATTCTCTTCAGCAATGATGTCCATTAAATAAATATTTCGTGTTTCAGGGTCGTCCTTTACTTGTGGGCAATTTTTAAGTCATGTGTTGAAAACACAACTTTAAAACTGGTGAGAGAGCTCTAAACCGTCATTGTCGCCGTTGATTTTCGAATCCTTTTTGTTGTTGTTGTTTTTTTTTATTGTCATTTTCCAACTTGGTGGGGTCACGATAATGAGCATATAAATCTTCGACAAAGAAGGGTCCACGGGAAGGAAATGACAGTATCAAACGGTATCCGAGATAATTTGGATAAAATTAATTCCTTTCTCCCGTTTATTTATCTATTTATCTCGCCTTTGACCCAATGTATAAATCCATACCGCGTCATAAGCTTGCCCTCCAGAACTTCAAGTTTCTCTATGATACTCGCTCAAAATGCAAAATATGCTCTGAATGCCCTAAACAAACAATAACTATAAAATTTCTCCCACGCTCATTGGATAATTTTTATCGTCAATGTAGTATGTTCACTCAGGACTGTTTAGTCGACCGCTAATGATGGTATGACAACGTTGGTGGTCTGAGACAAAAGACTGCTAGTTTCCATTTATGATAATCATTTTGGTAGCAACAGGAGCCATGCTAAACTGGAATGCGTGTGTCTAATTTGCACCTATTGAACACAGAATAATGTCTGTTTTAAACGCCTTTAGGTGGCTGGCATTAGTTTCCAGCACTTATACTTTGACGGATCAATACTACCGCTCTTTGTCAAGCCATTTCAAATTTTCCAAAAATTTGAAATGATACTGAACACTACTTACAGAATTTTTTAAGCCCAACTCCAACTAACAGTTTCATCTTAAAATGCTTATTACAATTCGGTAATTAAAAAAGTGGGTCTCACTGAGCCGTTTTTCAATTATAAACTTAAAACTTAAATTAAGGGTGTTTTAAAAGGCCTCATCGCTGCCATGGTGACCTATTATGCCAGGAAGATCAACACAGTTTGTTTAACAATGATAGGGTATTTGTGCGATACCAGTATTTTAACATCCGCGCTTGATAAATTGTACTCGGATTGATCAGTTAAAGTATAACTGCTGCAAAGTGCTGAAACTGTTAGCAGCCACCTTAAGCCAGAAGCCATTTTCCAGTGAATTAGGAGGTCTTTCCATTGGTAAGTTGGCTATTAATGTCCATTTCGGCATGTAGTTTTATGAGAGTGTTGTGGTTAATTTTTCCTGCACCAATTAAAAAACAAAATGGCGTGCTTTTATTGTTTTAAGACTTTCCTTATCGGTTACTTTAAATATTTTCCCTATTAATAAAAAAAAAATTGCTACTACCTCAAGCTGGGCATAAAAGTCATTTTCAGTATTTACTTGAGGGTGTTACATGCAATGAACTAAACGATGCGGAAAATTCATAATTTTTTCCTTCCATTTTGGGACTTAAGAATTCTTTGATTTCGCCACAGCCCAATATTTTGAGCACATTATTTGTTTTTGTTTCCTTTTTTTTTTTTTTTTTTTCTCTATTTAATCTGTTCTGAGAGACGAATTGGGCCTGAGCTAGTATCATGATGAAAATAATGAAATATCGGATCGGACAAAGGAACGCAGTCGATGAATCCAGTGGATAACTTGTTGAGAAGAAACTAAAGGTTGCTTTCAAAATTCTATAGATCGCTGTGATTGTCACAGAAAAAGGTCAGAGATCCCTTCAATTACTGGTATTAGAAATGATTGCTTGATCTCTGCAATTCTTGAGAACGATAACTGCGATCACTAGAGAGTGGTTTCCATATCATAGCAACGATGGCAGCACATTACTTTTCGTTTTGCTCCGATTGCGGCATTTGCGTCGGTTGAAAGCAACCGTAAAATGATAAATCTTTGGCACTAAAATGTGACAAAAAAAATAAGTCGCTTAGCTTTCAGCTCCAACTAAAAGACCATGCTCACATGCACAACAGTGCGCATTGCAAATTGAATATTAATGTTGATGTGAGAGCTCAGTGTTGAGAGGCCTGTAACTGCTGTGTAGTGTCGCACGCAATTTACTATCAATAAGAGAACAGATGTATAAAACTTGTTCAGTTGATTACTGCGGCTACTATAACTTTTAGTCACCAAAGCCAACTGAAAATTGGACCGTCAGTTCAACAATCTAACTACCGCTTGTGCACAGTGAGTGCAAAAGGCCTTTTATTTAAGTACAGTGACTTCGATTTGCGATCGCCTTCGAAATATCTAAGATGGCCATCGGAACTATCCGAGTTTCCTCGTACTACCTTCGGAAATATTCTCATACGGGATACTTTGGAGATAATTAGTTCTCTTCCTCTTCTTTAGATACTTCATTGTCTCGCCTTTGACCTAATGTGTGGAATGATGCTGTTTTCCAGTTCCACATAATCCACTCCGTTTGCCCCCGAAATTTCCCATAAACATTTATATTTAAATGCTCTTGGGAGGTCTGCATATTCGAAAGAGAATTTCACAACAATAGTTTATGCAAAATTTTTGTGGCAAACAGAGTGAATTATGGGGAATTTCAAAAATAGAGAATCGAGGAATTTAAAATTCTCTACGATCCTCATACGCTGTGAATTTCCTACACAAACAATTACTGCCAAATTTCTCGTGCGCTCATCATTGGCTAGTTTTTAACGTCAGTGTAGTATATTTACTTATGACCAAAGACTTAAGCAACAGAAGTCTGGTAATTGTCATGCTTAAGGGAATGTTTGCATCGAATTTACACGTAATAACACGGTACACTGTTTACTCTAAACGCCTCAAGACATGAACCATTTTTCAGTGAATTAGTAGGTAAGTTGTCAATTGATGTCCATTTTGAGTTGTAGTTTTACAAAAGACTGTTGTGGTTAATTTTACAGCCGTTACGATCGCTGGAGAGTAGTTTCCTTCAACCCGATTTTATCAACGATCAATGATCAATTAACGACCGCAGGGAATCTTTCTTTTTGCAACGTTGGTAGCGATAATATGCGTGTGCAATTGAGTCAGTTAAAACAAACCGTGAAATAATATATCTTGGAATCTAAAATATTAAAATATCTAAGTCGCTTGCTTTCATTTCCAACAAAAATTTCATCTTCTCACATGATGCAGTGCAAATTGAATATTATTATAATTGTGACAGCTTAGAGCTGAGGAGGTTTCCAAATCTAAAACAGTAGATTAGAACCCCAGAGGACTGGACACCAACTCGGAGCCAGAGTCATTTCCTACAGTCCTTTCTCGTTTCTGAATAGATACGATTTTTGCTTTCTTAGAGTCTGCTTTCTTAGAGGCTGTAGTTAAATTTAGTTTAGATTCCATATTCAGGTTTATGTGAAAAAACACACCAACAAACTACATCTTGGATTTTAAGGAAAACCGTCGATAAATATTACAGTAATATGAACACTTTGCATTTTTTTTGGTTAAAATAGGAAAAGGGATCTTCAAATGCTGAAAAGATTAAAGATGTAAAGATGCTAAGCCTTTACAATTTAAGAGCCCTTATTCTATAGTTATCACAAAAAAAAATTAGAAAAAAGTGCCAGGTGTTCATGGCTAGGGGTGGTGAATGGTAAATGCGAGACTTTGCGAGACGGCGAGACCAGCGCTTTTCTTTGCGAGCCCGAGACATACTGACTTTTTAGATTGCGAGACCGAGACTTCAAAGTGTCTTGAGTGCGAGCGCGAGGGGCTCAGACTCTTAAAATTCGAGCCCCAAATTTAGTTGAGAGCTATAAGAATGAGCGAGAACGAGCTTGTACAGAAGTCTTACAAAGGAGCCTTTTGTCGTAAAATCTTGTGCCTTTACACAGTTCCACAGGGGACAACAGATAAGGTCTTCGACTTGGTGGGTTTCATCATGAGCTATCGTGGGTTGTCTGTGGCTTCTTGATTCCCCTTTTAGCCTTTTACCCAGCCTCTGCGAACAGGCTGGAACTGGAAATTCGACTATAACACACTACGTTAGGATATCCTAGAACAAAATAACTGTTTTTTGGTGACAAAATGACGTTGCGGTAAGTTTTGTAGCTTTTTGAGGAATTCAGACAATTTGGCTAGGATTAACTTTTTCTCGGAAATTTGAAAGTTGCTTTATTGAAATTCGATATCAAGTGACGAGAAGACGTCATTAATTAAAACAAACAAACGAAACCCTTAACCTTACAAAAAGTCGAGACTCCGAGAGAGCTTCGTATAAAAATCGAGACTGCCAGACGCACATAACCACTAAAAAAAACGAGACTGCCAGACCCGTGAAATTCGCCACCCCTATGGCTCAAATGGCCGCACTTCAAATCAGTGATAAAGCTCTTTAAAAGATACACGGTACAAAATGTTATTTGAACCAAAAGGCTTCATGTACAGAACCGAAAATTGGGCCGGGTCGCACTAGAGCGAATTCAAATATTTCCAATTTTTGGCGAGGAAAAAAATTAGCCCCAGTAACCCAATCCGGGGTACGAGTGATTAGAATTTAAAAACGCCGCTCATATTCCTCGTTTCCATTGAAATAACTGTGAAAAGCGTCAGACGGACCGGGTAAAACATGATTTTGTTAATCGACCATTTTAAAAAGTTTCGCAAACGTTTAACTTACAGGTTCAAGTTCATGTTGAAACGTAATCTCGAAAACCGCTACAGGTGTATTCATGGACTTAGAAAAGGAACAAGTGGTATGTCTAAGTATTTCTAACCAGAAATGGGGGGGGGGGGGGGGGGCAATTGCAAATTTTCTGAAGTGTAGTTTCAAATAGAGGTAAATAAATAAATAAATAATGGCATTGGGAAAACGTGAAGTCGTAATGAATTGGTTTATTTTATAGGCGAACGCAATGACCTAAAAGTATAGACGAAGTGTGGAAAAATGGAGAAATACGACACCTTTATTACGGACTCCTTATACGTTATTTCATCGTTAATTTACAAAATAATACTATTTAAAAAATAAGAAAATTAAAAACGTTTTAATACCTAACATTGTTATCAACACGTCACTTATAGCCAATCCCATTCTGTGCGTTTAACAGTTCACCTCAGGCTAATGATTGAAATTCCTTAAATTGTCCTAATTTGACGTCAATTTTGTTTGGATTTATTTCTTCGATTGGCATCTGCTCTCTAATAAGAAAATTAAAAGAAAGCATGTATTATTATATGTAGAAATAAAAGCAAAAGTGTCGCTATATAATACTTAAACATTCTGCATGTTTGGGTTGTCAGGCTATTTTGAGCGCCAATATATGTCACTGGCCTGGCTTAAGTCTTCATTTAGAAGTTTTTTCACTGTGCTTTCATTCGCTCGGCCGCTGTCGGGGGTGCTTTGGGCAAACTCCTAAGAGTTTGATCATAGCTGTGGATTGGAAGAAAATACTGGGTACAATTCACCAGCCTTGATTTATTTTGTAACTGCCATGCTCATGTAGGATACATCAATCCATCTCATTCCACAATCAAAATCTCTAATAATGTCAAATGATGTGACATTAAAATGTCCTTTTGTCTTCAAACCTTCTGAAAAAAGTGATAATGCTGAGTGTTGTGTTTCCTGCGCTCTGTTTGCTAACCTCGTCTAATAATTGTTAGTTAATAGGTAGGCTTAGTATTAAACTTACTTACCTCTTCCAAAATCTAAATCGAGCGAACATTATCGTAATTTCGTTGCAAATCAGGCCCATCTTGTCAATGAGAGCATAAACACGGTTAAAACTGTCAGAAATGTTGAAAATCTGCAACGAAATAGTGTCTGTTTTTATTCCCAGTGGCGGATCTAGCGGAGGGACTCGGGGGCCCCGGCAACTCCCCTTATTTTGGGTGAAAAAAGAAGAAATCACAGAGGGAAGAAAAGCTGGTAGGGCAATCAAAGCAAACCGCCCCCCTCCCCCCTCTCCTCCCACCCTCCCCCCTCCCCCTTTAGCTCAAGGTCTGGATCCGCCACTGATTCCGCAAGGTCCGCCATTTTCAAGGCTGCGGTGATTCGAAAAATGAATATTTGAAAAAAATGGCCATCGTGGTTCATGTTCTACAGATTATGCAGAATTTGACCATTTCACGTTGTATTTGCAGAGAACGACAAAGAAATGTACCAAGATTTATAACGCACGTGAAGGGTCACGGTACCGCTAATTAAACCCTTTGTTTAGTGACTTTCCCGTTTCTCCGTCGCATTTGCCTCTCTCTTCGCTCGATCAAACACGAAAAGTATTCAATTCTGAATAGTAATAAGGAGTATTCAGCTTTTGGTCATAACAAAATTCCAATTCCAGAACGTTAAAATTGATAAAATATAGGCTGGTTTCCGAAGGATTCGATAAATTTTCCTCGGCTGTCAAATAAACTACTACGCTAGGGCTTCGTATTGTTTCTTTACGGAGATTCAGACAGATTTTTCATACAAATTCAGCCCAGATTCAGTCAAAATTAACATAATGAACTACTAAGTAGAGTGATTTCACAAACCCCGATTCTTATATGCTAATTAGAATCCTCCAATGCTAATGAGTGTGTACAAAAAGATAAAACTTCCGCACGTGCGCCTACAACAGACAAATAAACACGATGTTTTAAACTCTTTTTCATTGAACAGATCAACAAGCAATTTGTGTTCACATTCCAGATGCCGCTTGGAAACGTTCATAAAGCCTAGCCCCAACAACTGCAATATGTCTGTTATTCAATGACAAGAAGAAATAACTCGGATGATTACGTGCACACGCTAAAACGTGCCTAGACAAGAACTAATTTCGTTTTGGCATTCAAAATTACTGTGCGTCTATAGACAGTTCAGTACGTGAATAGAACGTGTGCGCATTTGTGGACATTTGTGGAAAACTGTTGAAGTTACGTTTCGCCGTATCTTCTAGACTGTTTTGAAGAGTCTCACCCTTCTTTCAGATAAAAGGGCAACTAACTTCACGCACACAGACATGAGCCAGCGTGAGTGCCGCCAAATCTGGCCTCTCGCTTTGTAAGCTTTCATTTCCTTAAAAACGTGTTCTTTTTTTTACCCTCCTCTCAGACAGAAGCTTGTTAAACCTTCGCGCTCGCCATCTGTTCCTGTTATTTAATAAAGGCATCCGGTTAACTCTTACGGGTGTCAATAGAGACCCACCATCTGGATACGCCTTATCAGTCAGAAGTTTTACATTGGGTCGAAGGAAACCGCATCGTGCGTGCTCCCGGCCCTAGGAATCCAGCCTGAACAAAGCGGATATGTCCTTCATTGTCCATCACTAGTTGAGTATTCATACAGTGATAGTGCTGATATTAAAAGCAACAAAAATGCCAAAATATTAAACACCACCGCTTGGATCTCTTGCACGTCCATTTTTATTTACAACAGTGATTCCACGAATTTGCATATTTTGCACGTGTGTAAATTTTTTTTTTTAAAAAAAACCATCATTTTGCGCTGGCAGTCATCCTTTTAGGAAGTTCCAAGCAGGCCTTTCTCAAAATGTCAAATTTATGGCGCCCATGGGACGCACAAATCGAAGAAGAGTCGGTGCGTTCTGAAAACAACCAGGATAAAGGTAAAAGCTTCAGTAAAAGTATTCCACGCTGATGACTCCATGTCAACGAAAAGCGGAAGCTGTTAAAAGAAAACTTGACAATGAATTGATCGCTTCATCATTGGATAGTTCGAAGAAGAGAATGGTAGGCACGAGGAGAAGAAGCGAAAGATTGATCACGCAAAAGAAGCACAATTTGCCCATCAAAAAATGTGTCAGAAAGCCATGGACACCATGAACAATGTGAACGACTAGCTCACAAAAGTGAATACCTATTTAGATAAGGCCAAGAAATAAGGAAGAAAAAAGCCATGTTTTTGCTCAATATTTATTCTAGTCTGGCATTTCTCAGCTATTTAATTGAACTGTTTAATATAAGGTTTGTTTAACGCATTTTGACCACAAAAATATAGTTTCTGTTTGAACCTGGTTTGCTCGGTGCACATAGCTAAGCTTTCTAAATCGGTTCAAGTTTCAAGCGAGACCTAGATTGAAATGAGATCGAGAGCGATTCTGCTCGATAAACAGAGATTAAAACATTGGAAGCATTGTTGTTTGTGTTTGCGAGAAACCATCTGGAAATTAGAACGGTGTACTTTAGAACGTGCTGGCTCTATTGTTCTTGCACATTAGCATTTAAGGATTCCATTTAGCATATGAGAATCGGGGTTTGTGAAATCATTCTACTCAGTCGAGCATAAAACAGCAACTACAAGGGTTCAATTCATCTAAATACGCTTACAAATTGCTGAATCCCAACTGAATCGTCTTCCAGTGCAACCTCGTTGCTTGACGCTTGTGTTAATAAAAGGATACGTTGTAGTCAAGAGAGGGAACTGACCGCTTGTTGAATAATCTCAATCGGTTCATATTCAAGGAATGAAAAGTTTCAACAACACTTTACGAGTTTTTCGTGCTGCGACTGAAAAGACATCATCCATTCAGCAGCACTTGAAGTAAAGTTTTGTTTTGTTTTCCCGAGAACCTCGAACTTCCCCGTGATGAATTCAACGGAATTATCGAGATTCGAGGGAAAACAGAACTTTCTGTTTCCCAAGGGATCAGTAATTAAGTCATAAAAATTATCCCTAGGTTAATGATACAAGCAAGATCCAGGACATCTAAAAGTTTCTGAAATCCAGTTTCAAACTTAAGCCATAGAAGTAAACTAACACCAAGGAAGGTTATGCAATATGTCTTATGAAACATATGTGAATACGTGGAATCACGAAGGACTTAAATAGATTCAAGCACGGACAGCGAATGTTTTATTCTCATTCACAACGCCTGCCTTAAGACTGAAAATGACGTAAATTTATTCACTGGACATTTCTAACACTGCGACATTTGAGCGTTCGAATTTTGCTTTGAGAACTTGGTTCAGCTGTGATTTTTGGATTAAGCAATTGCCTTCTGACCATAAATCAAACGATAAGAGCGCGTGTTATATTCAGCTAAACTCGCCAAAGGCGTAGTGAACATTGGTGAATATTTACCGAGACGAAGTCGAGGTGAATATTAACCTATGTTCACTGAGCCTGAGGCGAATAATTGGAATAATTAGAATAATTTCCAAAGGTGAATATCAAAGACTACAAAATATTCTTAAAAGCCTTGAATACGACTTCTTGAAAAGATTTTTGGTCCAAGGGCGACAGCAGTCGTTTTGAAAATTCTGCATCCTTTCAAATATCCTGGACTTGGAGTGCTGTCTTTCGAATAAATGACAACTTCATTCAGCAACTGTCCGCGTCGTATGATGAGCTTTTCGACCAATCAGAGTGTCCAATTCTTATAAGCTAAATAAATATATATATATATAACCAAAATAGATTGTGAACTAAGAGCAGGCAAGTCTGGGCAAGCCTGTTGTTCCTTTGTTAAAAACCGCGTTTCACTTTTTAACAGGAAGTATGGGCTATTGACCAAGTGTGGAGTCAAGATGGCTTGATATTGGCCAAGTTCTTTTTTTGCCTTTTTATGGACCGAGACGGAGTCGAGGTCCATAAACTCGCAAAAAATGAACGAGGCCAATATCCAGCCATCTTGACCAAACAAGCTTGGTCAATAAATAATTTATTATATGGCTTTCGGGGAAATGTTTCTTGCGGGACACGGCGGGTAGTCCCGAGCGGCCAAGTTAGCCCCATCTTGCCCGCTCGGGTAGCCAATCACAGCGCAGGATTTGATTCATCTTCCCCGCTCACAGAGCTAGCCATATAATAAGGAATCTTAATTAGTATGAGTTACATTCCAAACGGGGCTTGTCTTTGCTGAAGCTATGCTACTGAAGTCTCCCGGTGAACGTAACCGAAGGCAAAATAACGAAAAACGACGTTTGTGAACAGACATCTTTCCTCTTCTTCCTGCCGAGGATCATTTGCAGTAGAGAACTAGTAAATTTTGATATAAGGACTGCTGGGACTCTATTAATATCACAATCATGGAGCTTCAAAAGGTAAGTTACACTATCCCTTATGTATTACTATATATTACTCCTTACATATTATTTGGGCAAAAACTTGAACTTTTTAGCCTCCCTACTTTCATTCTAGTACGGTTAACATTTATGACTCGGGGGAAAAACTTGTCTTTAAACTTTGCAAATGAAATGTCTTGATCATCGCGAAAGAAAGATCGCACACAGAAATGATTACTGGCCACTCACATAGTGCCGTTAATGTTACATTTCTTTTGCTCACAATCAAATAAACCGTAACTCTTCGGCGGATATTCTTTGTCAGGAAATGTAAGACCTTGCATTCTCGAAAGACAAAATTTGACTGTTGCCATGACGATCTGGACGGGGAAACAATTCATTCCGAATAATATTCTAAGCATTTACCACTCTGGTGGAATTTGAATTACAAGAAGCTCTAAGAGCTTAGAACTTGACATGGGAATTTAAGCGCTCAAAGCCACTCATTTTCTATAAATAGCCCGGCTTAACACAGGGAACCTTTCTGAAAAATAGTCACGCGAGTCACAAAACGTTCGAGACTTGCGTGAGTCAAAGTTCGGGGAAATTTTCCAAGTGACCTCAGTTGTTAGTTTCATCTGCTTGCCTGGACAGGTTCTACCTATAGCAGGATCATGTAATTAAACTCATAGGAATGAAGGGAGCCTTAATTAATTCAATTCACGCGAACAAAAGCAAATTTTCCCGAAGAATTAGAAAGCCTAACTGACAAAGCACTTTTTCCTGTTTTATTTTCAAATACGTCATTAGCCGCCTTGGGAAGCGGTCACACATTGAGTCATACAAACATTTTAATTAGTGTTTATGAGACCAAGCTGTCAGGTTGGCTTAATGTCTGTTTCTTTAGTTCCGGTAGAGCGCATGCACAAAAAAAAAAAAAAAAGGCAATGAAACCTACGTTGAAGCGTGCTTTAAAACCTTTCGGAAACAAGGAAATATCATCCACAGGGAAACTATCGCTTTTATCACTATACTGCACTTAACCATTTATCTCAAACAATGTCCTCGTTCCAGTTGATCGAAAGCGTCGAATGCACTATACTATATCTTTTATTACGGCTGGTCTCTAAAGAACGGCTATCAGCCGCGTTGAAAAGCAGTCATGAGAGTCATACTTACAGCTACATGTTTTATCACCGGAAGTACCAAGTGTAACAAGTTGAGGAGACACCAATGACTTTTCAGGAGCCAACTGTGGAGGCAGCGTGGCCCAGTGGTTGGGCGCTGGATTTGTAATCCGGAGGTCCCAGGATCAAATCCTCTTCCCTGCTACCAGATGGATTTGTGTTTGATGGCCCCAGATTCAACTCCTCAGTCCACGCCCTGTAAATAGCCAACTGGTCACCCTTCCGTCAGTTGGGATTTTTAACAAGTTTCTGTTCAATTCACAATATTTGTTTGCTCATTTCAGTGTACTCAATTAGCACACTAGTGCTTAAGACTTTGACACTTAAATAAAGTGATTTATCTTTATTTTTATTAGTACCATTTTTCTTATTTTAATGTTGTGATCGTACACAAGTAGTTATATCATTCTAATTCGACCGGTTAGAGGACCCACTCGAACACCAGCTAAAACTGATGTGGCTTCCTGTAAGATTTTTTTGGTTTTATTTTTAGTGCGAAGCTAGGCTGCCAACAGGCTCCCGGCGGGGACGGAAAAAAAAAGAAATTGGCGAATATTGGGAAAGGTACTCCAAGTGAGTGAAATGCTAGTTCCTGACCGAAAACGTGGCCTTCAGATGTCAATAATTTCGTAAGCTGGACGCAATATGACGGAGAGAGAGGAAAAGAAAAAAGACCGTAACAGAAATCGTGGTTTCGTAGATGTATTATTACGGTATTATTATTATTATTATTATTATTATTATTATAATTATTATTATTATAATTATTATTATTATTATTTAAAAAAATTATTATTATTGCAAGATTCTGTGCGACAGATTTTGAAGTTCATATAAAGCACTTGGAATTACTGATAAAATGAAACTGATGATGAAATTCTGCACAATATCTCTGAAATTTGACGTTTATTTTCTCAAGTTTCCATGGGAAGTTATCTTCGGAGTTATTTATATCTTTAGCTTTTAGAAAAATGCAAAAAGGACTGTAATATACTTAAAATTATTCTGGTACAGGGTTTTTGTCTACTAAAAACGGAAGTTGCTCGATTTCCTATCGGATTTTGTCTTGACGGTTTCCGTTTCCGATTCTCTTGGTTCGAATGCAGTTTCAACTAGCACGTATAAATTTGCCAATGGTTTAATGTGCTCCCGTGCTCGTCTAAATGCTAGCTTTTGTTAGGCTGGAAAGCACTACGAAACTACTATAATCTGAGTAACGTCACTAGCTGTTATTTCAAATATGCCAGCCAGTAATAGCTGTTAAAAAACACAGCTTCTACTTCTCCTAAACCAGACTTATGTATTTCTCAAGTAATAAAATTTTTTATCGTTCGTAAAAGTTACCCGCAAACATCTCGTTTTTCCGCTTTCCTTACTAGCGATTCTAATACCTCGCTTTGTTATTACTTATCATTTTAATTATAGCACAGTTCTGACCAATCAGATGCATTTTAAAAATATTCTTGGAATCAGATTCAGCGCAACATCAATCACTCGGCTTTTTTATAATGCAGACTTGTCGTTTACTACACAAAATGTTCATGAATCGTTGAGTGAACCTTATTCTTGGAATGAATGAGGCTTAGCTAGAAGATCAAGGTGTCTGTGGTACAGTGATTTTTGGTTAAGCGCCCCAAGGTCTAATATACAAAAGATCTAGTATCTTGAAAGAGAAAGTATTACCAGAAAATAAATAGAAGAAAGTCGTACATTTACTGCTATCCAAGACTCAATGAGCGTGCATTTACATAGGAGAAAATGTATGCACTGTTGTTATGCAACCATTACGAAACGTTTCTGATCGAGTTCATGGCTGTTGAGCGTGCTATGCACCTATCAATAATAATATGCTAATAAACAGTTTTTTTGGTTATTATTATTATTTTCATTTGTTATAATGCTGTAGTGGAAGTTTATGCGAATCCGAGTTGTACAGTATTCAGGTGTGAATGCACAGAATCTGCATAATCGTTTCCTTAATATTGTATATATTG
The DNA here is from genome assembly GCF_042242905.1 of Orbicella faveolata. Lineage (NCBI taxonomy): Eukaryota > Metazoa > Cnidaria > Anthozoa > Scleractinia > Merulinidae > Orbicella > Orbicella faveolata. Next base: position 5,951,282 of record NW_028301547.1, on the reverse strand, counting down.
TATACAATATATGCTAATATAACGCTTTGCCCATGGGAATGCTGCACGTGCTCATGAGATATGTTACAGTTCTATCAGCCAACAGAGCCAATAGTCTTAAGTTCACAAATTATAGATCGAAATAAACTTAATTAACTATGGAGGCAGTAAAGCTATGGACATATGCTCAAAACACAGAAAGGCGAAACCCTTCGGTTCGATTTAGACTTGTGCAGGATTCTCGAAATTACATACCTGAAGGGCGGTTTTATGTTTTACAAACTAACAAAGAGAGTCAAGTTATTTCAAACATCATAACTAAATTTTGCCTGGAAAGTGAGTTCATATTACAACTTTTACAACTTTTTACTATAGCTATTCTGACAATATAGCTATTTAAAAGAGTGTTATATATTTTTCTGTACAGGTTCATATTGAAGCGTAAGTCCATCAACCACTGCAGTGGCATTCATGGACTCGGAAGAGAAGTAAAAAGGTATGTCTAAGCATTGCTGACCAGGAAAGGTGACAAATTTGTTGGAGTGAAGTCGAGATATAGCGCGAGCGCAGTTTACTTTTGTAAAAGTTTTCATTTCAGAGAGGTTGAATGGGAATACCCTTCTAATTTACATACTAAGTCCAATCAATTTTAGATTTGTCGTTATGGTTTTTAAAATAATTTGAATCTGTCTCTTGCAGCGACCAAAGTCGCTTCGGAAGATAGTTTTTCGTCCAGTGCCGGCAAGAAGGTTTATTAATTATTTATTTTTAATTTGCACCGTCCGAATTTTTATAGAATCTTATAACATGATTGTTCTCAGCACCGACAGATTTTTTTCCCTCTAAAATTCACCAAAAGAGGTCTCAATGCTCACTCTATGCAAGGCTCGTCTTAATAATTTTGCTTTTTGATTAAATACCCTGCAAATTCTGCGAAACACGAGTTAAAATTTTGCGTTGCAAAATGAGGCCAATTGATTTTTCATGACTCCTTCCTGTTTGTACTTTCGTAACGATGGCTAGGAATTGTTTTAACTGTTTCTTTTGAACGTAAAACACCGGTTTGAACACGAGAGCGGTACAAACGATTTTAACAACAGTCTTAATCAAGGAAGGTTCAGTTACAGGAAATTATATATATTTTGAGGTGGAAAAATCACTTGGATGACAAATTGAGTAAGATGAAACTCTGTTCCATTGTATTACCATGACAGTTATTTATTTTACTGTCAAGTAAAAGTAGATTAATTACCAGTACACAAGCTTCAGTACGTCTACTTTTTGAGAAGTATCATGCAGTTCTGTTATTTATCTGACTAATTTAGATTCATTTGTTTTGGAAGTTACTTTAGGGTATTGTCATAATATTGTTTTTGTTGAATTATTTCGATTTATCGAACAAACATAGCGACAAAAACCGATAGAGCCATGTATTATCTAAAATTCATTCCCCTTTCTCGATTGAAAGGTTAATATTGGCATCGAGATGCGTTTATGGAACAACTTTAAACCGAGCCTAAAACTAAGACCATCTTCCCCGTGGCCCGTGTGTTTCGGTCTGCAGTGAACCAACGCACGACGTTCAATAGAAAATCTTAAACCGAAACCACTTCAATGACGGTTCCTAAACATCCGTAGGGACGGTAGTCGCTGGGCGAAACTAATGCTGGCTCGCGAGGCAAAGGCCTCTGGGAATGATAGCACAGCATAAAGCTACAATTTCAATGAGAATGAGGCCATTGCGGTTTAAATGTTTTTCTTGCAATTCAACTTCACAGAATGTCAAAGTACCTAAAAAGAGACAAAAACATATTATCAAGAAACACTATCCTAAAAAGAAACATGGAGGACAGTCGACGTTTTTTAAGAAATCCATGCCACCTCAATGTCTCTTCTATAAAGTTAAAGACGTCCTTCGATCAGGTATCGAAGCGAGTGAAAAACAAAGCCGCTTTCGTTACGTCTACTATTACACATTCGCTTTTAAAGTTGGTATATTCCGTAATGGAAATGGAGGATTCAGCTCTGCGACGAAGACGGTAAAAATCGTTTGTGACCACTTAGAATGTGCAAAGTGCGGACGCCATTGGCCGAGCGAAGTAGTTACAATTTATCCATATATATAGAAAACTATTCACCTGACTACGGAAAAAGACAGCAAACGTCGTGAGATTTAGTTCTACAGACTGAGAGTTTGACAAACCAACCGGTAACAGCCATGAAAACAAAGGCATGTCGAAAGGACCCTTTAGCTCGCTTAAGATCCCTGCACGCTGTTCGCTTGGGATGTGTTGAATTTTCTCCAGCTTCTACTGACTTTGACTTACAAGTATACTTTCTGTCATCACCCAAATAGCTTAACTTTTAGTGTAAACCTAATTCAAAGGAAAAGAACGTAAGCGTGATACCTCTGCAGAAAACAAATATTCCAGTACTTTATCTAAAAACCGGTTAAATACGCGTAAAGCCTGTTACATAATTTCTTACATCTAAGCTATTAGTCAAACTAATATGTAATTAAACTGTCATCAAAAGCCAAAAGAAAGTTCGCAACTTTATGCTTCTGCACAACACCAAATAACTAATGCTAGCGTAAGCTAGTTACTGTAGTAAAATAAAAAACTGTAATGTTTAGGTGTACTTCTGGCTACCTATCATAAGATTTAAGTTCTGCTTGAAGCGATTTAATCTCATGAATAGGGACTTAAGATTTTAATTGATCTTCTTCCTCGTTGTCGGTATTGTAAACCTTAAATAAAATAGTATTTCACTATTTTTCAGCTACGAGATTATGAAAAGTTAAGCAGAATAATAGAATCACTAAATCTATAGCAGATAAACCACCTACCTATAAGGGATGTTCAAAGGAACTTTTACCCCGGAATGCGTATGGAAAGTCAGGGACCGGTTCTTTTGTTCAGTATCTAGGGTCTTCAGATAAAAGGCTCCATTTTGCTAGGCTATACCAGTAGGTCTATAGTACAGTTTAGTTGTAGAGAGGGGCAGAGTAGAGCTTCCTCTAACGGAAAAAAAAGAAACATGTGGAGTACCTAAGCCTACTATTTGTCTTTGCTTGCTGGTTGAGGAAACAACAGTGTAGCCTCTTAAGGAATTGGTGCTAGATTCTCAGGGACAATAAATTTCTCACCTCGTGCATAAAAAAGTTGTGCAATGGTAATTCTCGCAGCCTACAAATAGATATGCTAGTTGAAGTTAAGTAACAGCGGCTGTTGATATTTCTTCTGTTGCTATGGTTAGGACTTTGTAGTCGACTAGCTGATAATTCAACTAAAGAACAGGCAAAAGTATGAAAACCACAAGGACATTTTACTGTTGTCAACGTATTTAGTATGTATACCATTTGCTATATTGACATGGATAAAAACAGCCCTCGGAATAATGAAAGTTTGTTCTTGTTGAACTATTCAACTAACTTGTCACAACTTTCCTATAATAAACTTCAGATAAAATTTAATACTATTCAAGTGTCCATTAACTTTGTATTAAATCTTATCTTCTCCACAACCAATAAATCACAAACCTAGTTTTGATTTCATTGGCAACAAGTAGTGGTGCAAAAGCCTAATCGATTGTGTTCCTGTAATTCTGGTGCAAATGTTATCATATCAGATGGTAGTTTCTTCTGGGTCATTTCTGGCATCTGCTCTCTATTAGAAATTAAAAACAAAGTATATATTATTACATGTAGAAGTAAACGCAAAAGTGTCACTGTATTCTTGAAAATTCGACAGTTTTGGGTTGTTGCGATTATGAGAACCAACCTATGTCACTGACCCGTCTAAAGTCTTCATTTAGAATTGTTTCATTGTACCACCATTTGCTTGGTCGCTTTCGGGGGTGCTTTAGCCAGACTCCAAATAGCTTGATCATAGTTGTAGATTGGAAGGGAATCTCGGGTACAATTCACTAGCCTCGATTTATTCTGTAACTGCCATGCTCATATCATTCTTTTTTATAAACTGTTTTTCATTGCTAATGTTTTAAGGAGTTTAGCATCAATCATAATCAAAAGTAAAGGACACAAATCAATTATACAAAATTCATTGCAAAGTCGAAATTCACGCTCGCGCCTTTAGTGAGAGCTCATTGTTGGATTTCCCATCAAACAAAGTGAGACGTATAATGCATGGTTGGGCAGCTGTTGTTGTGTTATGACATTAAAATAGTTTGTATAAAGGCGTTTAGCAACATATAAACTACGAAGCTGCGAAGACACCGATTATCAATGACTTCTTAATAATGGTAATAGGACTGAGTGGAGTCCAATTCGGTCATACGATACGTAATCATACGAGTGATTAACAAAATCGGACGACCGCGAAGCGGGAGTCCGATTTGTTAATTGGACAACACGATGTCCTGTTACCAATTAATCAAAACTATGACAAAATTCGAGAAACGAACAAACCATCGATTGAGCGCTGAACGATTAAACATCGTTATGAATGCTGAAAAACACAGCAGTTTACTCAACAAAGTGCACCCCAGCAGCGCGTGCAAATTGACGCGTACTGTCCAGTTACAAGCATGACGCCTACACTGTCCAATTAATGCTCAAATCGGGCTGCTGATAGCTAATCACGTTCGAGAATTTTGTTATAGTTTTGATTAACAGAAAAATAGGCTCCATGCAAGGGAATTTAAGAAAAAAAAAAAAAGGCAAACCATTTTTCCTCCGGTAGGAGAAGACAAAAGTTTAGGAATGAATGACATCTCCAGTGTTGAATAAATTAGTGTCACTTGCACTTTACAGTAGGGCCAGTTATGTTCTAAGTACAATGCAAATTGCATTCGGCTTGGCCAGATAACACCTCACCATTGATTATTCTGAATATCATTCAAAACCTAATCCAAAGAGTGTTTCCTATTACACCATGTGAAAAAATATCATTTTAATTGAAAGTGGATTTGGGCTTCACTTTAAAGTACTTTATTTGTGTAGGCGGTGCTATGTGAACTATCCAGTGTGCTGCAACCCTGCTTTACCAGCAGTAATCCTTGACTTATCCCCCTTTCCTCTGTGCTGAAAGAAATATCCATATCCACTCAAAGAAAGGTGATCTAATTTCTGATTGGGTCAAATTACCTTTGTGGTAGGGGTACATTTATGAATAATTTCTGGAGCACCTTCTAAAAGAAACCTCCAAATGGAACTAAAATCAACATGTGTTCAAAGTTACACAAATACCTAGATCCATGCAGAGTGGCTTTGTGGTTGATGATTTATTGATAGCTTGAATAATATTATTGTTTGTTCCCTTTCCTTTTAGGTTTATTCCAGTACTGCTGCTGTCTTGGCATTTTGAAGGACACATTTATATATTGCAAACAAGCAGCCACAAAAAACATGGCTGGGAGTGCCAGCAGCCCAAGATATACAGCTGTACCAGTTGTTGTCCAGTTTTAAGAATGATCAACAAAACTGATTTCCCTTATATTGTACTGTGTGTCCTGAAATTCAATTGATAACTGGTCAAATCAATCAGTTGTAGGTACCAAGGATATCAGTTGTTGGTACCTATCGGTATGTTTTAACCCATGGATAATTTGCAATGTTAATCTTTTAAATGGCTGTAACCACTCACCGACTGGATGTTTCTGAATGCTATTGTTTGGCTGGACAATTTTCTCAATTTTAGTTTTTCTCTTTTTGCAGCAAAAAAAGAGGAATATTTCAATATTAAAATAGTTCTTTTTTTACCATAACTGGATGGAGAGGATCAAACCGATTTTTTTAGCACTTTTTCAACACCTATACATTTACGGATCGATAATAACACTCTTTATTCAGAGATGCTACAATATTGGTATCACGTAAATGCCAGGTCATTGGTCATTCAATAATCTTAACCTTGACTGCTTATGATGTTATCAAGCAACAGTGCAAACTTTAAGTTGACAAATTAAGGTGGCTCTGAGCCCCCTCCTTATAATTTACTCAAACTTTGCAAAACGTTGCATCTCACCATGCTTATCATAATTCGAGAAAAAAAGTTTTGGTCTACGAGCCTTTTTGTCCAGCGCTTACAGCTAAAACTAGAGGTGCTACAAGCAGGTTGTACTATTGCTATGGTAACGTTTTATATATATATATATATATATATATATATATATATAAAGATGACCAATAATCGAACATTTGTGTGATACCATTATTGTAGGATCAAGTCACAAGGGGTTAGTAATGATCCATAAAAGTATAACTTATGGAAAAAGTTAGAAACTTCTGTTGGCCAGCTGAGAATGCAAGAAATTACATAATCCGCTCATTTGTTCTAAATTGTGCGAGAAAAATCAAGTGTTTAATACACCAGTTTTCCCTCGGGTGTCGAAGAGTAATAGGTTTTTGCAAAGCTACGCTTAGCGATTGGCTAAAAACAGTCGCGCCACTTTGTCATCCAATCACTTGTTTTCCCGCCCTTCGAGTCAGCTGCATCATTTGCCCTGAGTTTTGATTCTGTGTGCTTTGGGATTGATCAACGGCCGAAGAATAAGAGTTTCTGGGATTAACTTTGTTGTGGTTTCATAGGCTTCCACTGTCAGGCTGCGATGTCTTAACAAGGACGTATATCGACATATTTTTCGAACGAGACAAACAAAAACGAAAAATTAGTTAAATATATTAGGAGTAAACCATCAAACGTAATTTTAGATTTGGTTCAAAATTGTAAATATTTACGAAAGTTTGTAGACCTACGTTCTTGTTTTGGCGTCACAGCCTAACTAGTCCGCGGTTTCTGACCCAGCCGGAAGAGAAAATTCACGTTTTTAGATGGCTAAAACGCGGTGAATTAAAAAAAATATATGCATTCTCCATTCTCAGACAGATAGCTAACCAATTTAAACGGTAACATGAACAATGCTGCAATTGCAACGGAAATATTATTTCCTAGAGCTTTTATATTTTGGCTTAGTTTATTCATTTCGGCGAGACAATAAAATGTCTCAACTGAATTGATAGCGGAAAAACAACTTGATACATGGTTTGGCACAATAAAAATATAACCGACCGAAGGAGCAACACTATTTATTTCAAAAAGTAAGCGTATTAAAATTTTTGCAACAAGTGAGTTGAGAATGGTAATTTCGTGTCATGGACATCGGTTGTTCGCGATGGTCAAGACAAGCGCAAATATCACCTTTTCTGAAGTAACTTTAGCTGCAAATTATGTGGAGTTAGCAATATACTATCCGCTCAGTTTATCCATTTCTTGACATTCGAATGTGGTAAAACAAGCCGTAAATACGAAAAACCAAAAAAAAATTATGTCTGTGGACAATTTTTCATGTAACTGTGCAAATTGGTAAGCAATCTGCCTCTTTTCAACAATGTAAGATATGGAATCCGGAAACCGGAATACGGAAACGGAATCCAGATTTCCGGAATCCGGAAACCGGAAACCAGATTATTGATGTCAAGATGTTGATACTGAGAATGACGACAGAAATAATTCACTTCAGCAATGTCCAATGAGTAGACAATATTTTGTTGTTGCTTTTGTTTTTCTTTTCTTCCAGCTTCAACCGAAAATGTAATTGTGAAACAACATGACTAGTTTTAAACAACCTCTAGCTATATATCTGACCCAATTGTTCCAAAGGTGGGTCCGCTGTCACAGGGTAAATCATTATTCAATCAGAGTCAATGATTTTTCGAGTGGATAAAGTTATCCATCCTTTGTTAAACCTGGCCCCGGCGGGACGGCAATTCTTGTCCAGATCAAAGTACTTCGAGAAGACAGGTGAAACGCGCTATAGCAAAAAGGCATTTCTCACAGCATTGATATTCAAGCGATGTTTGCGTGCAATGTGTTTCTGGTAATCTTTAGGCATACTTTAACAATATGTGATAATTTCAACGAGGGTGGTGGAATAGACAAAATAATTTTGACAGCGTATTATTATTCCCCTTCATTTTTGCTTCAAATTAGCTACTAAAATAAAAGTTGTAAAGCTACAATTGGCATTTGGCTAAGGTGAGAGGAATATCTTAGAGACCAATAGCAACTACAAAATAATTCTAAAAGCGAGTTATGTTAACTTTCTTTGCAGAGTTCAAATAATTTTTTTTTTCCTGAAATGAAATTCTCAGTAGGAGTTATTTAACTCCGTCTCGCAAAAAAGTAACTCCATTTTGGCGTTGAAACAACTCCTGTTTGGATTTTTATTCCCCAACATAGCTTTACCTTGGGTAGTTGAATTAACTCTTCTTCAACAATTATCATATTATAACTCCTCTTAAATAGGATGTGCATGAATTGCATGCATTAATTTTCGTCGGTTGCAACTGTTTCCTAACAATTGGAAAATGGCTCCCAGTATCCTGCACGCACTTGGTTGCAAACTCGCATACTTTTAATTCAGACAGAAGACCCAAATTTTCGTTCCCTAGCGCGTTGGTAAGTGACTTACCCTGAGTAATAATTCATTTTGTGGGAATCCCATGATTAGAACGGATGACAGCTCACACAACACTAATTATCGATCGATTTGTTTTCTTCAAGTAGCCATTTACTAAATGTTATTAGCCCACATGTAAATGAGCAGTATTTTACGGGTAAATGCAATGGAAGCATGTTCTTGTCATGTTGGTGTCTCGAAACGTTTTTCACGTAGTATCAGCCTTGCAGTCTAATTGCTTTGTTTTAGGAAATGCCGTCGCCTTTACAAAATTGTCAAGTTGCTTTGGCGAGATATCTTCAAAAGGAGTTGTAAAGTCTCTCCGATTTGAAAACACGCTCTTAGAGATTTTACGAACTTCACTGTTTTAATTTCGCTAATCTCTAAACAATAACACTTGAGTTGCTTTGCCCAAGTTGTTGTCAATTGTCGAAAATTGCAGTTGTAAACAAATAGTTTTGTGTCGGGTTTCCCGATAAACTCACGTCTAAAAGTAATCAAAGATTCCTAAAAGCTAACTCATTCATGCATATAACAAAAATCATGGCAAAAGTGCAATGACTTGTTGAAGATGTTTCAAACCACACCCCTCATCTGTCCCAACCAAAGTCCTGACTAAAGGTCACTAGCTGTAACTACAAATAAACTTGATTGGTTAGTTTATTTTAAAATTGATATGCGATATTTTGCCATTTTTGTCTCGTCAGTGTGAGTCGTCGGAGGAGAAAGAAAACTAAAATACCAGTCCAAGCAATTAGAATGCCATTTCCAAACACAACAACATTTTTAAAACTCTATTTTTATCAAATTTAACAAAATTTAATGTTGACAAGACTGATCAAAGGAAAGCTTTAAAGTGCCACTATGATGAAATTCTCGATATCCATTTCTTTACATTTTCGTACACATTAGGTCTTTCCTAGATATCTTGCCAAATTTCAATTTTCTACGAGCATTAAAACTCGTGGTTTTTGGACCTTAATTTCCGAGAATTTACGGCCGCCATTAATGATAACAATTAATTTAAAAAATTGCACGAATATATGAGCCAAAGTTTTTGTTATTCTTTATGCGAATTGCTGTGCTAATTGTTGTTATAATTTCAACCCGTGTGGTATTTTTGAAAAAATGACGTCATTTTCTCAAATTCTCAACCAAGACTTGGAACAAGGAAAATTAATGGCGGCCGTAAATTCTCGGAAATAAAGGTCCAAACGACATGAGTTCTAATGTTCGTAATAGATTGAAATTTGGCAAAAAAAAATCTAGGAAAGACCTACTGTGTGGGAAAATGTAAAAACATGGGTATGGAGAATTTGATCATAATGGCACTTTAAACTTCCTTTCTAACTTCATTTATCAAGTTGGTTAACATTGAGCTTCAGTCATCAAATAGAAAAATATGCCACTACACTTACAGGTATATCTCATCTAATCTTCTACATAACTGAAACTTAATCCTAAGAGATAATCTACAACGAATAGTAGAAATGGACAAAAACAAAGGCAATCTCTATGCAGTTTCTATAGCCTCCAATTTGAGGTGGTTGTGATTTCCGTCTAAGTATCGACAACGCAACATTTTTTGGCAAAAGTTGAAGGACTTTTTATCGTTGTCGTGCACAATTGGCATAGACAAAATAGTTATATCTGATTTTTAAATGCTAAATTTAATATCTTCTTTATGGACAGAAGTGTCGCATATATCATTTTTATTTATTTATTTATTTATTATTTATTTATTACAATCTATGTTTAAAAGGCCAAAGGAAACTTATGTCTTGTGATATATGTTTTCACTTTGTGCCCTTCGGTACATGATATTTCAGCAAACAGGGCCTCAAGAGGGACAGTTTTTGAGTAGTGACGTCTAAGTAAAAAATTAGGAGAATAACGTTGCTGATAAAAGCGATGCTAGCATCATCTGTCCACAACATGATTGTCACAGACCTCACTTTTCAAAATTCTCTGACCTTTTCCCTGATAAAAATAACATTTCCCTTAAAGAATAAATACAAAATGACAGATCCAGAAAGGCTAACAGCTGTCCTTTCCGCCCATTAATGGAGACTCGTACTTTTTCAGCAAATTTTTCTTCGTCATTAAGGAAAAAATATCATTAAGATCACAGGGACCCTAAATGTTTCGTCCAGCTCCCAATGATGTTAAATCAGTGACTTTTCTTCAAAATGTCCATTTTCCTTGACTCAAAGTAAAAATTCCCTGGTTTTCCCTGAACTTAAACAATTTCTTTCCCCTGATCATTTTACGGACACGTGGGAACCATACACAAGAAGTGCACCATTTAGGGGTCATTGTCGTCCTCTGTTGCGATTCTTCCATGACAATTCACACCAACATATACCATGCGAACGCAGACGTATTTCCGGCTGTCGCTTGTCTCCTCCGAAAATAGTCTGCGAACCTGAGCCAGGAAACGATTTCTGTAACGTAATGACTTCTGTTTATCCTTGGCCAATTAAATTCCATGATAGGATAAAACTCGAGTGCTCCTTGCAGCAAATACCTCGCGCAGTAGTTCTGGGGCTACCTGAGCTAATCTGTGATTGGCTTAAAATTCCTACGTCACAGAAATCCTCGTCCTTGTAAATAGCCAACTGGCCAGTTGGGATTCTTGACAATGTTATGTTCAATTTGAATTATTTGTCTCAGTTGTCTGCTGGGCCCCACTAGCTTTTGTGGTATAAACACTGTCGGGGGTAAACAGGTTACATTAACTTGACTTTGTGATTCATTGTTCTGGTATCATCAAAGGCAAAAAAACGAACGTACTTTACAGACGATGGAGTTAAACTTCTTGTTTTTTCTTGATTTCGGAGGAGACAATCTTTTACCAATTTTATGTACTGAAGAATTTAATACCTACTTTAAAGAATAAAGATTCCCTCGAGGTGTTTTGCAATAATCCGGAAAGTGCTTAAATTAGATTTGTTTGTTATTCAGGAGAAGCTGGCACCATGGTCAGCGGTTGTTTGCATTCAACCAATCTGTTACGTCACGTCCGCTATTTCTGCTAACGCCGCCCCATCCGTCTACGCAGAATGCTGCTAACCCCGTTTCCCCCACTCCACAATACCTCATCCATTACTTGCTTCGCTTTGCAATGAATGAGTTACGGTGATTCCTTAGTATTTCTTTGCGCATCCCTGCTGCGCACGATTTTCGCGTCATTAGCGCGCGCACATGAGCGCGTACAAAACGTAAGAGATTACAACGTATGGAGATTTCTGCGTTTTGTTTCTTCAATTTATTCGGTTTGATGAAATGCTTATTGGTGAATTTTTTCAAAGCTAAGGCCGATAAAATGACTACAAATCATAGCTCACAATCGGAACAAATCAGACTACAGTTCTTAACAATAGAGGCTTAGAATACACCATTATGCAAATTTCAAGACAAGAGACTATTTTGCCCATGTGAACCTTGATTGCCCAGAATTTCGTTTTCATGTTATCAAGAAACGACGCACCGCACTTGTTTTGACTCCATATTGGGCATATAAAGATACATTTGAAGCCCGTAAAATACGTAATCTTGGCCCTTTTGCTAAGTGCTTTATATAGCGATCATTAATTAAAACTTCCCATTTTAAGACAGACGAGAGGTAATGCTCTTAAGCTAAGTTGATCTTATGTTCTAGTATTGTAAATTATTTCAATGCGAATACCGAGAACTTGGTCAATTTCCGGATATTTTTGGCATACAGTCGACTCCCTGTAACTTGAACCCTTGCTAACTCGAACACTCAGTGGCAAATCGGTTAAAGTTCTGGCGCTAACCCGACCCAAAATCGAGGCCCCAGATTTCCGTCATACGTTTACAGTACTTTTACCCTCAGTGCGTAACTCGAACCCTCAATAACTCGACCCTCCCGCTGACTCGAAGCAATTTTCGTTTCCCTTCAGGTCATTTTCTATATAATTTTACCCTCGATAACTTGAACCACGTCTGTCAATACCTGAAAAGTCAAAACAAACAGTGTACTGTGGTCCAAAACATTATAGATTTATTTTGAAGCAGCCGTGTGAACTTTTTCCTTTTACATTACACAAAACATGTCAGTTCGGTTTATACGAAATTAAGAAATATACTGTTCCATTTTCACTCGGCTTTCCCATAAATTTGATTAAAATGTACACTGCATGAATAGCAAAAGGAACTTACATGAACTTTGAAAATGTAAATCGTATGAGCTTTGTACCAGCAGCCCGACATATGCATTGTTCTTTTTAAAAAACCTGTACAATTCACAGTTTCTGGACTTCTCCCCGCTGCTTTTCTTTGTTATATTTTTTCATTTACGTTACGTTCCGATTTAAACAGTGATTTAGAGATGTATTGTTATATTTTCACTCGACTTCTCTATTCTGTAATTAAATTTGATTAAAATTTAAACTGCATGAATAAGAAAACATTAAACACCGTTTTTTTTTTGTTTTTTTTTTTTGTTACTTTTAACTCCCGGTAACTGAAACCTTTTTCAATTTTCCTTGAAGGCTCGAGTTATCGGGTGTCGACTGTATTTAATTAGATTTCGTTTATTTGCAAATTTCTCGAACATTGTAAACTCTTCGACAATCAGAATAATATTTTCGAAGATAGTTACCAGCCTTTAGGCGAGCAAAGTCTCAGGATTTTCGATTTTTCGAACCTGGCCAGCGATTCTTGATATTTCCAGCCACATTTTCCAAATCAGTATTTTTTTAGTTTCCAGTCTTGTCCAATGATTGCGAAATGAAAGTTAAAGGCTTCCGCCATTTAACATGCAGAGCTAATTTTCATATCCCCGATTTCTCTATCAGCAATAACTTTCTTTTATGCTGACGACAGCTCATCTCATTAATTAGCAACCACGTTTTACGGGGATCTTTTCTTTCCTAGGCCTTTATTTTAGTTTTTGTGTTTTTACGTGGCTTTTTCTGCCTTGTACCGTTTAATAAATTACTTACTGAGCCATCTTGCTCGAGCTGTACTGGATCATACTGACCGTTGGTCGACTCATTGCCAGTACTCTCCAGCATTTTTTATTATGAATTTTTTTTTTTTTTCGCTAAAGCCATGCTTTGAATGATTTTTTTTCACCGAAGCCATGTTTACACCGTGCTGAATGCAAGTATCCCGGGTAGTGTCTTATTCTGACTTATGCAAATTATATCAGATATGAGAAAGGTATTGCTTGGTAACAGTGAAAACTTCACAAGTATTCTAATTCTGTAATTGATATAAGGGAGCAATCATTTTTATCCACCGCAACACGATTTTGCGAAGTCTTCAAATGAGCTTCTCTTGTTTTGTTCCTGGTGCATGACCAAGTCTCGATGGAGAAGTAGTACAGTTCTTTCTCGACATTAATTCGTCTAAAGCCCTCTTTCCGTGGCAGGACATATCAGAGCTCCGATGGCAAAGATTACTCCTTTCACCTGATTGATGAAAAGAGCGGATCCTTGGATCAGGTCTGAACGTTTTTCAAAGGTATTGTCCAAGAAATTACATGATAGCTATGGGTCACGTATATAAAATGACTACTTCACGCTATGTGTAAGCCTTAACAGAGCACGTACGATACTTGAACATGAACGTGAACATATCCGTTATTAACAGTGCCTAGTCGTTCAAGCGACAACGACACTAATTACGGACACAACCTTTTACTCTTGGTGGTGTTTTCTTTCCCAGGTGCCTCTGTTTTTAGAGTTGAGAGAAAAAAGAAGTATGAAAAAATTGCAACTTTGTCCTAAAAGCCACGGAGCCATCTTACAATATTGATATACCGAACATGGCCTATTAATTCAGTGATTAATATTATGGTAATCCACAGTTTTCGTTTTGCAGAATACATGTATACAAAAAAATCCCTTCATTACTGTCTTAGGCCCAGTTCAGACGCCGTACTTCACATGAGCCGAATGGAATGCTAATGAGGGAGAACAAAGGATTTTTCTCATTTGCATTCGATTCGGCTCATGTGAAGTACGGCGTCTAAACTTGTATTTTACTTAGTGGGGGAAGTAGGGAAAAGATCAAAAATTATCACAATCCCTCAAAGATGGTAAGAAGTCAGTGTCAGAATAGCGTCTATAGGCTAAATCTAAAACGAACAAACATTTCAAGTAAACATCCCGAAATCATTCAGAAACTGGTATTTGTTTTGCCTTCTGATTTTCTTCTTGCAAAAATATTTTGAAACAAACATTTAACAGTGACCAATTTCGATTAAGTGCCAGAGATGCAAAGAAAAGGATGTTAAGCCTTAATACCAAAAGACGAGAATGTTGCAAAAGTGATCGGATCTTTTCTTCTCAATTTATTCTACCTTATATTGTATTGTTTGCTTTATGTTTCATTAGTCTGAATAGATGACCCCTTTGATATGACTCAGCTTCGCCTGAAGCAAAATTCATGTAATTAAAGCGATGGTACTGTTTCATAACGAACATACATTAAATCGATAACAAACACGTTTGGGAGACTCGAATAATGATCATTTATTTCTATAATTTCTCTAATCTATTTTTCGTTAAAAAACTTATTTAAAACTGTTTTGAAATATTATTTACGCCAAACTTTTATGTATAAAATACATTTCTTAACTTTTGACAGTTTGGCGAAAAATCGTTTTGACAGACTTTAGATAACTCTATTTTTTCTTAGATAAAAAAAATATATATATGCCCTCATTATAACAAGCAAGTCTACTTACTTTTCCGCGAAACGAGTCGTTTTTTTTTTTTTTTTTTTTTTTTTTTTTCAGGCTTCTTCTTTCCAATTGCTTAAATTGGAAAATTAACTGCGATGATCATTCTTCACTCTCATCTACAACCGCAGTTCATATATGAATTATTTCATATAAACTTCACATCATTTCACTCCTCACGGGAAGATATGAACTCAATTAATTGACCTCGCTCCCAATGTGTGGCTTCATAGCTCAGTTGGTAGAGCATCGCACCGGTATCGCGGAGGTCACGGGTTCGTTGAAGCCCTGATTTTTTCAGGCTTCTTCTTTCCAATTGCTTAAATTGGAAAATTAACTGCGATAATCATTCTTCACTCTCGAATTATGATAATTCGGCATTTGTTAGAGATTTTGAAAAAGCTGTCAACAAAGTAAATCGATGGATTAGAGATGATTTTTGTCGCGAACGTTGATATATCGAATTCACCGCCTACCTTCTAATTATAATTAACACAATTTTTTTTCCTACAATCTTTTCTCTTTTCCGTACATTTATATGACTAGTTTTTATGTATGTAGCTGTACTTTTAACACTTTTAGATTCTTTCTGATCATGCGAACGAATCAGGATTTACCCAGGTGTTTTTTTTCGGCCCACATCTTAGTGAAAAGAACAGATAACACGTAAAACTCGATTGATCAAAATACAAAAGCTTACTCCTGCTTTGGGCAAGGGAAAAGATTTCAGTCTCATTTGCATTGGACCGTTGACAGTTGAAATATTACTGCGAAGATTTCACTCGCTTTCGTAAAACGAATAATTCTTCCTTGCAGGAACTTGCAGTACTATTTGAGGAATACACATTGAGAAACAGCTTATGGGTCGTTAAATTCAAAGGACTGTCGTTAAATTAAATATATGAAGAATTCATTTCGAGCAAGAACTAACAGTATCCTTCGTATATGAATAATATTTTGGTGTTCAATTATACTTAGTTAACCATCATATGCAAAAATTAATGCCTTAAATTAAATAATGGGAAACCAAAATTGCTCCATGCCGTGTCGCAATTTCTGTTTACCGCTTATTATGAAGATTTATTATTACCTTGCGCCAGGCCACGCTCTGTATGAAAACGACTGGGGACAGGTCAGTCAAAAAAAGGTTTATTGGACGAATGTGTCTTGCAAAGAAATTAAATGTTATTCTACTTTTCTGTGGGACTTGATAAGCCATCCCTACAACATGCGCAACTTTTTCCATTCTATTACTCCATACAAGACATAAACAGTTGAAACGTCTTAAGTCAAAGAAGATTCAATGGTTGTCTTAGCCATTTGCATATTCTTTTTGTGAAGATTATGACGTCACGAACCACGTGACCACAACCATCGAGGTTTCACACATTTAAGCATCCTAAATGCGTGTTTTCCTGAATTTTAATGATATTAACAACTAAAACAATTTTGTTTATTTAAAAAAAAAAATTTTTGCCGGGGAGGAGGGGAGGAGGGGAGGAGTGGAGGAGCAGTGCCTTAAAGGGCACTTGACACCCTTCTGCCCAAGTGCGGCAATATAATTTCTGATCCTAAGGAAAAGTCTTCAAAGTTGATGTGTGGGAGAAGAAAAAAACTCCTCTATCGACCTCGTGAAAGGTGTAAATGATAGTAATTTTGATATCGAAGAACTGTTTGGTCATCTATGAAAGATTTAAACGGCATATGTATTTTTAGTTGAATGCTGTTGTTTTTATTGTTGTTGTTACTGTTGTTTTGTTCCTTTTGTTTTTTGTTTGTTTGTTTGAGTGTTTTTTTTATTTTCAGCAACTGAGGTGCTTGCCTCAACGTCATAGTTAAGTCAGTAGCCAAAGTTTGGTCGGTGTTTTCGTAGTTGAACTCATATATGGTTCATTTGTTACCTCGTGAAAACTAGAGTAAAGTTTGCTAATTTGGCTAGCCTTCAATCTATAGAATTCGTGGACTGACCCGTTCCGAAAATGCGTGGTATCTGTGGATGCAAGATGATTCCTAAAGACATGATTATTTTTGAAATTTTAACAAAACTCAGCGTTCCGTCGGCAAGCTGTCGCAATTTTAATCCCCAGTTTCTTCGCTCTCCGCTAGGAACGCCTGGCACTATAACCCCGATTTGGCATTCAAGACAGAACGGCCTACATCTTTAGACTCTGGCTAACCTTCGGTAGCCAGAGTTATTAGATTACAGGACACAGACATAGCATGGCTCTCGGTTCGGTCCATGTATATGCACTGTAATGTAACAACATTTTTCGAAGGTAAAGGGAAAGAAACCATAAAGAAAATGTAGAATGAGGTCAATCATTCCATTCGCGATAAAGATGTCTCAAATCATCAAAGGAATATCACTCTTGTCTTTCTGAACTGGGGAGAAGGTTTTCCTATACAGACCGAAAAACATTATGTTCAGATATCTGGGGCGTTTTTTTTTTCTTTGTGAAAGACAAGGACACGTAATACATTATAACAGTTTATGCTTCTCTGACTTTTATTTTACTGTTTGGGCCGCATTTAGTCGCTCGAATTTAAAAAAAAAATAGTTTAATAACAATACATTAACACTAAATATAAGACTTGTCTAACGGATAATAGAATCATGAGATGTTGTAGATTTGACATCGCTTTATTCACAGTCGTCCAACCCTGGGCGGGCTAGCCATCCACCATCACCAGCTTTCATTGCGATTATCTACAAAATAAGTAACATACTACGATGAGTATCTCTAGTCGGAACACCATTGTCCAGAAAGATCGCGTATTGAAATCACAGTTATTTAGCCTCTTCCGCGTTGAGCCTGGTTTTCATTACGACATAAGCGTAACGATATCGAGGTCGCCCAAAATACTAGCACTTTCCGTTGTTAAGTTTAACTTTGAAAAATCGATAAATGGATAGTTCCCTTATATTCGGTTTCATAACTCCTTGATACAGTGAAACAGGATGACAGAGGATGTTTATGCTTTTGCTTATGCACACACTTGACATAACCACAAGCACGAGCACAAGAAGAACAAACATTTTTGTTCTGCTTGTGCTTATACTTTTGCTTGTTCTTGTGTTATGCGCGTGCTCACAACTGAGTGCTTGTGCTTATTTTTGTCTTGTGGGCATTCTCACTACCACAGTAAATGGTTTGAACCCAGGAGTATCAGTAGTTCGTATAGTGTGATCGTCCGTTGGTGACAACAGTTCACCCGGACGATCACACTATACAAATTCTCACTACCATTATACTTATGTTTCTGCTTATGCATCTGTCGTATTGAAAAGCGGGCTTTAAAGTTTGTGGGTTTTTACATCAAAGTGTGTAGGAAAGAGTTTTCCCCGTCTCACTCTCAAAACAAATTTTGGAAATCCCACTAATGTCAAAACGAGGACAGGGACGGATCTAGGGGGAGGGTGCAGAGGATGAGTATTTTCCCTCCCCCCTCCCCTCCTGAGGTGAAGCCTTCTTCTTCGCATTCGCTTTGAGAATTTGTTTACCCCACCAATCAGTAACGCCATTCCTTAGTGGTGCACCCCTCCTAAGAAAATCCTGGATCAGCCCCCGGACGAGGTACCGAGACTCTAGGACCTTTTTTTTTTTTTTTTCCTCGGACCACTGCCGAGTTGCACAATCTTCGTCCAACATCTACTGCTGCTTCTACCACTCGACTAATTGACTTAAAACTGCACCCGAACTTAAATAGCTTATCGGTAGTTATATGTGGGACACACGAGACGAACTGACCTTGGAGGGTTAAAGATCTTTTTTAGAATCCTAACCCAAACACTTTCACTTTCAGAAGTGAACTATAAAGCTCTTGAAACAACCAATAGACACTAAAGTTTATAGAACAGGAAACCTAATCAGGATCTTTGAGGGATCCGGAGGTACAGACTAAGGCCAGCAGACAGACCCAAACATGAACATCGATGGAACATCAGTGTTCGCAGCTTGACTCACTGTGGGGGCAGTCGGGCCCTAGAACCACAAGACTAACACCGTGGCTATAAAATGATAAACAAGTGATTAACCAAAAATACTAAATTCTATAAAAGTTATTGAGCTTCGTAATCAAACGTAAAGCAGAATCGTCCAAGGGAAAAGAAAACTGATTTGAAAAATAGGCTGAAAAGGAGGCAAACGACTTTTGGTTCGTGAGGTCACGGTACATTGTGATATAAATTTTTACTTGCGGCAGCATAACTCTGTATCAAGTGGATACATGTTAGTCGGGAAGGTTGATGGACATTTTTTAGCAGCCACGCAAGTGTAGTCTGGCTTATTCACTGGGCAATCCCAGTGAAGTACCTTACCTAAAAAAAACTTACGAGCTAAGAATAATTTTTGCAACGCTTTTATCCATTGAAATAAGGGCATAAAACATTTCAGACCTTCCGTGGGATTTCACTGGTCATCATTAAAGTATTGACCACTTGCTCTTCTATTCCTAACACGTAACGTATCTAGTTTACTTTCTCCGATCTTAACTCAGAGTAGTATAGTTTGACTAGTATACCAAAACAAATTTATTATCGATAGTCTGTTTCACATTTTTAACCCTGAGTTACATTACACTGCTAAAGCTTTTCGGCTACACTACACGGAGGGGAAAAAACAACATAAAGTACAGAGACCAAAACAAAAACAAAAAAAACAAGAAACAAGAAACATGAGTTCTCCTAGTAAATTAGCACAAATTTGTTCTCGATGGTCTGCTACACTTTTCTTACCTTGTGGGTGTCCGGACAACTGAGCATGCGCAGTGATCCCCAAGATAACCAGCGACAAGAACAGATTAATCTTCACAGCCATTACTGAACTGCAACAGAAGATCGATGGACCTTTGGTTCCGAGTTACCTTTTGCCTCTGTTTCAGAGAGAATCCTTGTGAAAAACAGCATGGAAACGAACGTGTCTGTAGGTAAAATATATCTTCATATGGATGGTTTTGCACGTCTCGCCTGGTCCAATACCTAAAGAATATTGGACTGGAAATGGAGCAATTGCATTGGTTAATATCAATTATTGACCCTCTGAAGTAAATTAGTGGGTAATAAAGTGGGATATTGGCTAAGTGCCTCATTTTGGTCCTTTTAGACCGGGATGAAGTAACTGGGCAAAAAAGAGAACGTGGCCATTTCCCAGCCATCTTCACCAAAAAAGTGTGAGTGATGAAGGTTTTTTGCATGTGCGTGACACTGCAAGCAATCACTCCAGTAGGGGCAAGACTCAACTCGCTCGGGAGGCCAATCACAGCGCGGGGTTTTGGTTCATCTACCTTGCCCTCTAGCGGAGCTAACAATATAGTTAAACTACGTAATGCCCCACGTGACAACATGGCAACACCATAGGTCGCTAACCACTCAATGGTATCCTTGGCGTCAGAAGCAAACAAAATAGCAGCAAGTATTAGAACTCCGATGGTAAAGATCACTTTTTCCACCTGATCGTTGGCTACAGTAACTGGTGTAAAAGAACAGATCGTCGGGCAGGATCTGAACGTTTTTTAAAGGTACTATCCAGGAAATTACATGATATTTATGGTCACGAGTAAAATGAATACTTCACGCAATACGTAAGCCAAACACGTTCGACATATTCATATTCTAACATTGTTCCGATGCTTTCAGGGGAGATTTCTATTTTAATTTTGGTGGTGTTTTCTTTGAATCCAAGTCTCTTTTGGAAATTGAAGGACCAAAAGAAACTTAAAAAGAACGCAATCTTGTCAAGAAAGTCTCGGATCCATGTTAAAATATTGATACATCGAACGTGGCATATTAATAAAGTCAGTTATACTATGATAATCCATACTTTTTCATTTCACAGGATTCCTGTATATAATAAAGTATTTCATTATTGTCCTAGAGACCGAAAAATACTCCAAAACAGAGGAAAGCGCTTATTATGATTTTTGTCATATTTATTTAGAAGGGGAAACAGAAAAAGATGAAAGATCATCAAAATCTCTCCAAGGTGATACAAATTTCGTGTCAAAAGAACGTTTATGTAAACTAAAAGCTAAAGGAACAAACAAATCGGAAATTGGTCTTTGTTTTGCGAGTTTGCAAAAGTTTTTGAAAGGAAAGTCTGACACGAACTTTAAGTAGCTCATTTGCAGAGTGCAGCGCGTGCACCTTCGAGTCCGAGTTAATGTTTTCAATTGTCAAAAAAATCTTGACAACGATTTCTTTCATTGTTTTTTGTGCTGAGATGCTGCAACAATTTTCACCAACGCCAAAGGGCTACTAGCATCATATGTTTTTCTTTAACGTAGTGAAATTTTACACTGCGAAAAGGAAGTAGGCAATTGCAAGGTCGCAGTTTTGATAACTCAACCAACAAAATCGAAATTGTTGTTCGAGTTGATTAAAGAAAGCGTCATCGTAACTTTGCTGATTATTTCTGCTGTATTCACATATTTTCAGCTAAGCTTTTAATATGCTCTCAAACATTTATCAACCTTAAACATTCAAACGCTAGAGGTATTATATGAGTTCGATGTACGTTTTCACACGAAAGTGCGGAAGTCCAATTTGTCATGTTTTACTGATTGTACAAAATACGCATCGTCGGATGCTCTTATTCATCGAGGACAGATTTATTGGATTTTTGCACCAACAGAGCTGAGCAGCATCTACAGACATAAAACAATGGTCACTTATTGGGCCTTGATGAAACATCGAGCGTTTCTTACAATCCAGGCGAAATGTTCGCGAAACTGAAACTTGCAATTATTTTTATTTTTTTTTTTTTTTACTTTTCGGTCGCGCCTGACTTCGGCGAAATCCTCGCAATCGTGTGGCAAGAGGAGGGGAACTTTGAAGTCCTGAAACGCTGCTATATCCAAATATATCCAACTAGTTTTTTGCTGTGTTATGGAAAAGCTGTTAATCTTCAACATATGTGAAACGTACGTAGAGTGAAGTAATGTGAAGCTCTTGTAAAAGAAGCAGCGGAACACAACTTGGTCAGTGACATAAAAAGTAACCTAACTAAACTCGACACTGTCTTACTTCAATTAAGCTGTAGCAGCTTACGACGAAAATACAGAAGTAAAATTCCAACAGACATGAACGTATTGAGTTATGGGCCAAAAGCATCAAACATTTCGGGAATTTTGGATGCCATTTCCCCGCGCTACATCTGCAAAAATCCTTGTAGCATGTACGCGCGTGTGCAGCACACGATTGCGCAATTTGTTCTAAAAATTAGAAAATTTGTCCCGTATCATAGGGACAGCCCAATACTAGAAATTGCGCGCGCTTACGGTCTCCGTCCCCGATTATGGCTCCTGATTCTGATTATATTGTCTTTGCGTACGTAGACTTTGATATGACTCAGTTTCGCCTGAAGCAAAATTCGAGTAATTAAAGCGATAGTACTGTGTTTAGAAAAAAATATGTTAATTTAATCAATGACAAACACGTTCGGGGGACCCGAATCATAAAAAAAGATCATTTCTATAATTTTTCTTTTCTTTTCATCGTTGAAACACTTCTTTAGAACTGTCCTGAAATATTATTTATTCCAAAATTCTATGCATAAAAAAAAAACATTTCTATTTACAGTCTAGCAAAAAATGGTTTTGACAGATTTTAGAAATAATTGTTTTTTTGAGATAAAAACATATATTGCTTCACACCGAAAAAAAAATGTCCTCATTATGACAAGCAAGTCTACTTACTTTTCCGCGAAACAAGTTGAATTTAGATAATTCGGCATTTGTTAGGATTTTGAAAAAGTTATCAAATTGAATTGATGGATTAGAGACGATTTTTTTGTCGCGAATGTAAGAAACTAAACATATCGAATAGACTGCCTACCTACTATTTATGATAAACATAATACTTTCCTATAATCTTTTGTCTTTTCCGTGTATATATGGATAGTTTATATATATATATATATATATATATATATATATATATATATATATATATATATATATATATATAGTTAAGTGTAAGATGAGGCGTCATGAAGCAACTTCTAACTGTTCCGGCTTTTAATGTGACGTTTCGGCCTTCGGCCTTCTTCAGATTGGAACAATATTTACAAGTTAAAAAATAAAACGTTAAAAATCCTAGTAAGTTTACAGATTTGCATGTATATATATAAGATCAGAAAAATGTAAATATAATTACATAATGCTATAACACCTGAAATAATAGATTACATAACAAGCTGATGTCAACTTACAAGAACGCGCCGGATGATAAGATTACAACAATGTATCTGCGAGCGCCTTAATTACTAAGTGTATAAGTGTATAATAGTCAGTCTAATTATGTATTGTAACAAGCTAATGGCAACTTACAAGAACGCGCAAGTGATGAGATTACAACAATGTATCTGCGAGCGCCTTAATTACTAAGTGTATAAGTGTATAATAGTCAGTCTAATTATGTATTGTAACGGACGCGATTTTTGGATCTAAATTCCCGTCTTTTATTAAGACCATGAGGGCTGAGTGTAAATAGCTGGGAGGTCCAATAGGCCTCTCTGGTCAATAACAACTTATCAATATACGCAGCAACCCCCTGGCTAGTAATTTGTTCGATGACGATAAAATTAATTTCGGAAATTTCGTGCCTAGTACAATTAAAATGGACTGCAAGCTCACACGTCTTTTTGGTGGTGAGCATGGATGATTTGTGATTGCGAAAACGTACTTTAAATTCTGTTGTGGTGGAACCTACATACTGCAATTTGCATTTATTGCACGAGGCCAAGTAAACAACGTTTTTGGAAGAGCAAGACAATTTTTGCTTTATCTTGTAGACTCGGCCTGTGGAAAAGCTTTTAAATTTGGAATCTTGAATTAAAAAATTTTTGCAAAGATCACAACGAGTACAACATTTGTAGCACCCTCCCATTTCGTTCTCTGCCTGGTTTGCCCCGTTGTCGCCACGAAATTTAGATGGTGCTAAAATATCTTTGAGATTTTTGGTACGGCGATATGCTGGAAAAATCGATTTAGATGGAAAAATTTCAAGTAATTCGGGCGACGATCTCAGAAGATGAGCATGTTTCTTGATAACTCTCTGAATATCAGGCAGGATAGGATTGTAGTCAAGAACTAACGGGAAAACTCTCTTTTTTTCTTAAGCAATTCTGATCTCTCAATACTAAGCGCTTTGTCGAATTGTTTGTCTACTAAAGCTGCATTATAGCCCTGGGAATTAAGATACCCTTTGTATTCAGCACACCTCTTGTTAAGAAAATCGTCAGAGGAACAATTACGTCTAATTCGTAGAGCAACCCCATAGGGAATAGCCCTTTTACAATGTGCCGGATGAGAACTTGAAAAAGGTAAATAAAGGTGACTATCTGTAGGTTTAGCATAAATATCTGCCTATATATATATAATTATTCTGCCTATATATATATAAACGGTTATAAAATGCCTCAAGCCAACAAAGAATGCCACTGCGTCAGGAGGATCAATGAAGATTCACAGTCCAAGCCTCACCGCAAAAATGAATTTAAAAACGTTTGATAAAGCAAGGACGGACAACTTCTGACGGTAAAAAAAGTTAAAAAGTTAAAAATTTAATAGAAAAACGTTTCGGTCTTAGACCTTCATCAGTTACTGATGAAGGTCTAAGACCGAAACGTTTTTCTATTAAATTTTTAACTTTTTAACTTTTTTTACCGTCAGAAGTTGTCCGTCCTTGCTTTATCAAACGTTTATATATATATATATATATATATATATATATATATATATATATATATATATATATATATATATATATGTCTGGATTTATGAAAACCGTGCTAATTTCAACACAACCACCCTGACACTTTTCCAAGAAAATACACAGGCTTTTTCACTCGATCAACCACAGGCACTCTGTCAACACACAGCCTACTCACCCACCTTGCTTGTCCCTAAGACTGCAGGGCATTGCCGGCCAAGGCTGTCCTGCAAAGAAAATGAGCAGTTTTAACTGAGGGATGTGCCTCTCTCTGTGACCCACCCCACCCCCCTGGGGTTAGCTCCTGGCAGCCCCGCTTGGTATCAGCGGGTAGCCAGGTCCCAGGGCTATCTTCCCCCACCCTCCTTGACGGAAACCCCCCTGGCTTTTCAAGCACAGCAAAGGCCTCCCTGCCGGCTATCGCCGGCAGGCAGGCGCGAAAGTTTTGCCCCAAATTTGACACGGTTTTCATAAATTCAGACATATATATATATATATATATATATGAGTAATAACGAAGAGGCAAGATTTGCTGTTACTCCGAGTTTCGTGCTTACGCACTCATCAGACAGTATTTAATGATAAGCATTCCTATCAACTAGATATATATACACGGTATTAAACAATAGGCTAATTGCTGGACTAGTTGCATTACAATAAGTGATAGTTATACTGGAAAACAATAGGTGTGAAGACAGAAATTACGGGGACGAGTATAAACTGCGTGGGTGCAGTACAATATAAAGAAAGTGTCAAGCGTTCTTCAAGTAGAATTTGTTCTCGTGCCGGCATTTAGAAATAAGTTCTGATCTTTTGTTTAGTAGATTGTCGTTGCTATGTTTGATAATCATTAGTTTTTCTGTGAGGCAGAGGTCGCATCGTTTGGAAATGTTGTTGTAGGGTCTTGCACGGCTAATAATTGACCATTTGATGTTGAAGTCTTGTTTTTTGTCGTGTAGTTGCCAGATGTATTTAGAAAGCTCGGTGCTGTTGATGTGTTTTCTGTGCTTAAATGTGGATTTGTGCTGCGAGAATCTCTGTTTGAATGTTCCTTCTGTCAGTCCAATGTAGTTCTTGGTTGTGTTGTTAGTTGTAACTTGTGCGTTGTAGATTACACTGGAAGTCAGGCATTTGTTGTCTAGCGGGCATTGGTCTTTTTTGCGGCAGTTGCATTGCTCTCCGGTGATTGCGTTGGCGTTGTTGTCGGCGTTTGTTATTTTCATGTTGTGTTTGTTGATTACTGTTTTCATGTTGTCCATGCAACTGTAGCTGACTTTGACGTTGTTTTTGTTGAAGAGGCTGTGGTATTTATGTTGGTTCGGAAAGTGCTTAGATATGAGCTTCAGGAATGTTCTACCGATGTTTGTCTTTACGTTTTTACTAAATGGAGGGTTGTACCATATAATGTTTCTTTGTCTGTTGCGTCGGGGGCGTGTTGGTTGATTGTCTTCGTTGTAAATTAGTGTTTCAGAGTATCCGCTGGCTTTCAAAGCAGTTTCGTAGATTGGTTTGGCCTTGTTGAATTCGTGTTCGTTGCATGAGTTGGCGGAAATACGGCGATTGATGGATGCTGGAAGTTGCTTTATTATGTTAGGTGGGTGGTTAGACTTTGTGTTGATGTACTGCGGCTCGTCGTTAGGCTTTCTGTAGGGGCAGTAGGTACCTTTTGTAAGATCGAAGGTGACGTCCAGGTAGTTAACAATTTTCATGTTAGTCTATATATATATATATATATATATATATATATATATATATATATATAGGCAATTGTGGAAAACGAGGACGGACAACTTCGAGCGAAAAAAATATATATATACAGTAAAAAATCTAAGAAATCTAAAAAAAGGTTTAAAAATTTAATAAAAATAAACGTTTCGGTCAAAGACCTTCATCAGTTGCAGTGCAAGTGAATAATAAATTACAATAACCTTAAATAAGTTTACAGTATAAAAAATGACATCATATTACAAAGATGATTACATAACAGGGCGTGGTAACACATGAAAACGAAAAAATTAACCAATGATAAACAATCGGTGATTACTAAGCGAGATACTATGACAATGCGGTACAAAACTCAAAAGACACAAACCAAATAAGAATAAATAATCGAATATAATACAAATAAGATTAATATCAAAAAAGTAACGTGATTCGTCGAGTCAGCCGAAAGTGTGAAGGGACCCGCGTGCAAAATATTCAATGTTCAAAAAAGGCGGTCCCAAAATCCCCAAACAAAGCCCTTGAAACTATGCCGCGGCAAGGCACAACAGGCGCCCTGAACAGGGCCCTTAAACAACAATAATGTAATAAATTCCCCGATGGGGGCCCCTGAGAAAACCTAGCGCTAACAAAGCTAACAAGATCCAAGGTCAGGGCCTTTGAACACCTGAACTAAGATAACCGCCGAATTTGCAAGTTATTTTTGCGCTAATTGTAGTTTATTCTTTTTTTCGAGTGGAATTCCTGACGTTTGTTCAAGCCAAAAGGTGCCAGAGAGAACAACTGTGCACTCCAATATGCCTCTTTAGTGATTAAAAGCTTTTCGATGTTACTTGTATTGTTCGCATTTATCTGCACTTGATCAATATACTGGAAAGAAAAGTCGTTTAAGTCGTGCGGTGTTCTGTTGAAATGCACCGCTACCTCACAAGTCTTTTTCTTGGTCAGCATAGCAGACTTGTGGTTGCGAAATCTAACTCTAAAATCTGTTGTTGTAGAGCCAATGTATTGTTAGTTACATTTCTTACACGAAGCCAAATAAATGATATTTTTTGAATCACAGGAAAGTTTCAATCGTATCTTATAGCTCTTGCCTGTTTGAAAACTTTGGAAAGAATTTGATTCAACAAAGTAGTTGCGACAGAGATCACATCTTGTTCTTTTGCATTTAAAACAACCCTTAACCTCAACAACCTCTTCAATCTTAGTGTTAGAGCCATAACGAGATGGCGCTAACAACTCCTTAAGGTTTTTTGATCTTCGAAAAGAGGCTATGATGGAATTTGGCGGAAAAATTCTTTTAATTTGGGGTTGGATTCCAAAATACCTAGGTGTTTTCTGATGATGCGACCAACATCAGGTAAATTTGGATTAAATGTTGTTACAAATGGAAACAATTTCTTCTCAGCTTTGGCACGAGTTCTAAGTAAGTCAGTTCTAGATGTAGTTAAGGCTTTAGAAAATTGATCTTCCACTAGTTTTGTGGGATAACCCTGATTGACTAGATAACCCTTGTATTCAGTTGTTCTCTCGGCAAGAAATACTTGTTCAGAGCAGTTTCTCTGTAACCTAGTTGCTGTGCCATAAGGGATAGCCTTGAAAACGTGTTTGGGGTGAGCACTTGATGGTGGAAGATACAAGTGGCTATCAGTTGGCTTTGAATAAACGTCTGTCTGAATGAAACCCCCGATGAGATGTAAAGTTAAATCTAGCACGTGAAGCTCGCGTTCAGAAAAAACTAATTCAAATTTAATGGTAGGATATAGGGAATTTATAAAGTCAGTAAACTCATGCAGTGCAGGAAGGCCTTGTTGCCAGAGATCAAAAACATCGTCACGGTATCGCCACCATAAAGTCGGCTTTATGGGGCCAGAAAATTTAGCTTGATAATCTATTTCCCCCATGGCAAGATCCGCGTAACTACAGGCGTTCTTTGGGCCCATGGCTGTGCCATGAATTTGTAGGAAAAAGTTTTCCTTAAAAACTGAGTTTACTGACTTTATAAATTCCCTATATCCTACCATTAAATTTGAATTAGTTTTTTCTGAACGCGAGCTTCACGTGCTAGATTTAACTTTACATCTCATCGGGGGTTTCATCCAGACAGACGTTTATTCAAAGCCAACTGATAGCCACTTGTATCTTCCTGAGTTTACTGACTTTATAAATTCCCTATATCCTACCATTAAATTTGAATTAGTTTTTTCTGAACGCGAGCTTCACGTGCTAGATTTAACTTTACATCTCATCGGGGGTTTCATCCAGACAGACGTTTATTCAAAGCCAACTGATAGCCACTTGTATCTTCCTGTAATTTATTATTCACTTGCACTGCAACTGATGAAGGTCTTTGACCGAAACGTTTATTTTTATTAAATTTTTAAACCTTTTTTTAGATTTCTTAGATTTTTTACTGTATATATATTTTTTTTTCGCTCGAAGTTGTCCGTCCTCGTTTTCCACAATTGCCTACAAATTTCATTACTCGAGGTTTGGACTACGAATCCTTTTGGATCCTTCTGGCGCGTGGCATTCCTGTTGGCTCGAAGCATCTTAACTTTATATATATATATATATATATATATATATATATATAGCTGTACTTTATCCTTCTGATCACGTAGACACACGAATCAGGATTTACCCCTGTTTTTATTTCGGCCCACATGTTAGTGAGAAGTTCACATGGCACGTAAAAACCGATTGATCACGACTTGCTACGAGACATCCCACGTAAAAAAATACACCATTTGCTTTACGACAGCTTTGCGTGTTTTGCGAAAAGTGTTATTAATTCAAGAACTTCTTTAAAAAAACTGGTACAAGAAAAGCACATAATGTCTTTTAAATCAGAAAACGTGGTGTAAACCGAAAATTGGCTCCAAATTTGCCTGAGGGAGTCTGGAAACAGACAAAAACTTGGTTGCCATAGAGATCTCGAATCACTTGAAATAAGCTTGGGAAAATTCACAAATTGTGGTCAAATTGTTTAAAACATGATGCTAAACTAGAATATCTGGTGTGGAAAACAAAAATCATTTATTGAGGAAAATCCGACGTCTTCCTCTCGTTTCTGGGGACACTGACGGGGTTATCATGCCCTGATTGTTAATTATGCAACTTGTTTGACTGAAAACTAATACGAAACTATGATATCAACCACATTACACTTATAAGCACTTTAAACAAAAATGTTGAAGATTAACGAAAAAAATGGTGCAGTTGTTCAAGTTACCGTCGACCATAACATGTTTTCGCTTTCCTCACTAGGGGGGCGCTAATACATCGTTACAACATCCCCTACAACATTGCACAGCTCTTAGCCATCAGGTACATTATCCATTGTGTGTATTTATAAGATTCAAACGGTCGCATTCTACGTGTATATACCCGAATCTTCGAATATAGCAGCTTCCCAATAGATGATCAAGGTGTCTATGTCTGTGGTACAGTGTTATGGTTGCGTGCCCCAGGGGAACTTTGATACAGAAGCTCTAATCACTTGAAACACAAATACCACCAGATTGCGAATTAGAAAAAAAGAGCGAGTATGAAGGGAAAGAAGTATGTATTATTGTCATGTGGAACATTCTGAAACGATTTTGATCGAGATTATGCCCGTTGAACGGGTTATATTAAAATTAAGCATCTGCAAAATAACATCTTCTGTGCGTAAAGTTTTGTGTTTTCAGATACATGCTGACAAACCAAAACTTATTTCTTTTAACAGCCAACAGGTCTAAATTTAGCCAATGATAAAAGAAGCATTGGGTCAATTCAACAGCCAATAGATCGGAATATAGCCAATTAAATATGCAAATAAGAACACAAAGCACAGAATAACACAGATTTTACGTAGTATTCTTGGCATTCCCTTAAAGGAGTTTTCAAAATTTACAAAATGATTTTAGACTGGCGTGTTGAGAGCCCAGCTCAAGGCATTTTAAATATCACAACATTAATTAATCTGGAAAGTGAGTCCAGTTCCATATATTTCAAATATAACAACTTATGTGACTTTCAATTTTTCCTTTAATTATTTTAAAAAGTTTTTAAATCTTTTTATGTACAGGTTCCTATTAAAGGGTAAACTCGACAGCCATGACAGGGACATTCGTGGACTTGGGAAAGGAATAAAAAGGTATGCCTATGCATTTTCTAACCAAGAAAGAGGATACATATGTCCAGAGAGAATGAAGTTTTTAACAGTGAAAATTAAAAATATATATGGCTGCAATCGAACAAGATAGAGATACAGATGTAGAGCAAGGGCAATCCTAAGATTCTAGGATTCTAGGATTCCAAGAAACGCACGCTATGCTGAGCTCAAAGAATGAGGGTACGGACGGATTGTACAATGCGGTGCGTCCATCGTCCCAAAACAATCAGTAGGGACTTGCACCTGCAATGTATCCAACGCGATGTTAGCTCTTGAGGAAGATTTTGTCCAAGCAAAGAGTACGTGAAAACAAGAATATGGATTAGTTTCTTGGCAATCCCATCAATCGATGCCAAAATTTCAAATTCGATCTGACGGTTTATCTTTGTAAATTTGCATTTTAGAAAGGTTGAATATTTGAGAATCTTTCTATGTTATTAATTTTTAACACGTCATCTTTTTTTCTGTAAATATTTATATGGGAGCCAATGGTTTTTCAGTGATTACTGTTCTGTGTTACCCTCGATAAATAAATTTGATTATTGTTATTACTATAATTATTATTAAATCTTCTTCACGCATGCAAAACAGCTTTTTCTTACTTAGCTTAACCAGTTTTAGATTTGTCAGTATGGTACTGACCTATCAGTTTTTAAAACAATTCGTCTCATGTATCAATCTGAATCGACTGAAGATACATTTTTCATTAATTTTGCTTGAATTATTCTTGTTTATACAGTCGCAACGATGGCTTTGAATTGTTCCAAGTCTTTCTTTTAAAATTAAAACATCAGTTTGAACACGAGAACGGTGCAAAGTTTTAACAACAGTCATAGAGTGCCCCCTTAAAGCAAATTATTAATATTTTGAAGTAGAAAAATCGCTTGAATGACAAATTCAGTGGGATGAAATTCTCTTCGATTGAAGCAATTGCATTACAAAGATAAATGTTTAGCAGGAAATCTGTGAAGCAAACCAAGATTTGCCAGAACACAAGCTTCAGTATATATACGTTCCTGAGAAGAATCACATAGCTCTGTTACTTATTTCAATCATTCAGATTTACTTGTTTAAGAGGTTACTTTTAAGGTTTTACCATCGCAAAATCATAGAGACAAATACAGAGTAAAGTAGTTAATGACTTAAATTGTTTGGCTCTCCTCGAAAGAAAGATGAATATTTGCACCGAGATGGGTTTACGGAACAATACCATCAAAACAAAAAGCACATACAGGGTCGTTATGAGCAGAGACTGTCCTAAAGTAGATCACATTTGTGAATTATAACACGCCAGAGACACAAACATAGTAAACGAATTTCAATTTTAAACCAATTTTAAATATATAAAGGAATAGAAATATATAACGGTTTACCTATACCCTCGTTGCTGTTTGAGACGCAAATTAAATTACGCTGTCTTTTGTCTCTTTGCTGTTCATGATTTCCTTTCATTTCTTTTTTTAATACGATGGCATAAACACTCAAACTTATACATTCAAATCAAGAATGGAGTGAAGAGTCAGCAATAAGTTCGTACTTAGCTTCATTAACATAATTGGATGAATCAGCAAGCGACGCGTCAGTCTTTTCCCAAGGCTAGTAATGCGATCGAAAATGAATCAATTCACTGTCACTTACTGCAGTAGACAGGAGTATTTTTTTTTTTCATTTATCCGAGTACTTCTTAATTGTTTTCACCGGTCCTAGACAGATTTTCTCGTACAATTCTGTTGAAGAGCCTCCATGGTCCAAACCTTCCACCGAGGTTCTTCGCAAATAAACATCGTAACGACGCCGGTTTAACTTCTTAAATATGTAACAAACAGACAATTTACTGCCAAATGTTCTCCTCGATGTTAAAGGGGGTGATGAACCTTGTCGTTAAAGGCAAGACATGTCGAATATCTTAGATGGATGCTTCGGATCATAAAGCATTGTAGAGCGAAACGATGGACACCAACAAATTGTAGGATTCGTAGCTTACGAAAAATCGGCTGACGCGCGCATTGCATGCCGCTCGGAGAGAGTCTTAAGGGTATGCGCATGTATAAAGCATGTCGCCGCCCAAGCATCGATGAACATGAATCCTTCACATGCACAGTGTGCCTCTTGTGAAGCCACCCTAAATCAAGTGGAAATACCTAACCGGGAACGGGAGCATGTCTTCGAAAGGCATTATCCTTCTACACTTCATGAAGAAATTGATCCGGAGCGATCGGTGTTTTTTGAAGATGCTTTATCACCGCAGTCTCTTTAATAGAGGGGAGAGGAACGGTTTAGGGAGGAGGGAGAAACGGCCAAAAAAAAAATAGGAAGGAGGGAGAAAGGAAGCAAAAAAATAGGGAGAAGGGAGAACCAGAGCATAAAAAGGGAGAAGGGAGAATGTTCTCCAAAAAATGTGACATGAATGTTCAAGGCCTTACCAACCCACAGATGAGGGCAGCTTTGGCCACGAACTGCAAGTTAAAGTGTATTTAAGAGTTCTCGCTTGTAGTCTCAACAATTTCAAGCCTTCGACCTCCCCTTGGGTCCCTGGGGTCCCCTTGTCAGTCTTGTGAGGTCATTATTTATACACCATACCCAGTCTTGGCCGAGCGGAGACGACAGCACTGATCTGCCTGATTTCCGGTCTTTTGTGACTTCTTTTGTCTGGCGTCGGTTTTAGCGGTCTCAACGAATTTGAAGTTTTCGGAGTTTTTTTGAGTATCAAGTCTATCAAGGTGAGTGAATGTTATTTTAATGTGAATGTTTTCGGTGTTACGGAAGATTGTTTTGAAATTGAATCACGAAAGTCTCCTTCCTTCTTTTTTTATTATCATTATTTTAAGACTATAACGCTGCATGGTTTATGACCTGCCGCTGAAAGTCATGAAACACCAGAAGAATTAACACCCAGCAATGTGAAATAAACTCTACAAGTTCAGTGAATTACACCTGATGCATAGATTGATTTCAGGCCATTTAAACTTTCAGTTCAAATGAAATCGCTATTGTTGAGGTCTTGAGGATCAAGGTCAAGGCGATAGTGAGTACGAAATGTCTTGCATGTGGACCATGTGTGTGTTTAGGTCTGTTTGTATGGGGCGCCGTTTGTAAATTTATTATTTAGACCGAATTTATGCCACTTTCCCCTTATTTATAAATAATTGGAAATGCCACAAAATTTGTTTATAAATAAGACACAAGAACTTGTCCGTCGATATGCAAATAATTATTTTAGGTAAGTCCTGATTTATAAATAATCTTTTACCATAGAGTTATTATATATAAATAACAAACTAAACAACCTCAATTATTTATAAATCAGGTCATCTCTAAAATAGTTATTTACATATCATAAAGTTTGTAAATCCCATTATTTATAAATAAATTACTTCGCCGGGAGTGTAAATTCATTATTTAGAAATAATAAATTTCACCTCGCCGAGTGTAAATTTATTATTTATAAATAATGAACTTTACTGAGTGTGTAAATTCATTATTTAGAAATAATGAATTTCACCTCGCCGAGTGTAAATTTATTATTTATAAATAATGAACTTTACTGAGTGTGTAAATTCATTATTTAGAAATAATGAATTTCACCTCGCCGACTGTAAATTTATTATTTATAAATAATGAACTTCACTGAGTGTGTAAATTCACCATTTAGAAATAATAAATTTCACCTCGCCGACTGTAAATTTATTATTTATAAATAATGAACTTCTCTGAGTGTGTAAATTCATTATTTAGAAATAATGAAGTTTCACCTCGCCGACTGTAAATTTATCATTTAGAAATAATGAATTTACCGTGTGTGTAAATTCACTATTTAGAAATAATGAAGTTTCATCTCGCCGAGTGTAAATTTATTACTTAGAAATAATGAACTTCACTGAGTGTGTAAATTCATTATTTAGAAATAATGAAAGTATGAATGGCTGACCCAGCGTCTCTTGCCCGGTCAATTTCGGAGGTTGTTTCTCGCGCTATAAGTGAGACAGTTAATGCTGCCCTTGCTCAGGTAGGTATGCAGCCTGAAATTCAGCAGTGGCGGATCTGGATGATGGGCCCGGGGGCCCGTTCCCCCCCCCCCCCCCACCCCACGCCTCAAATATCTATTATGTCGTTCTTATTCACTCAACAATTCGGCAGCTCACATTGCAACAGGAACAACTACTCAAAGGCCGAGGTAACAGGTAAATTTTAAGAAAAGAAACTGCTGCACGAAGAAAATAAAAAGCGCTTGGCGTGTTAAGTGAAAGGTCTGATTTCTATTGAAATAGACCTTTTTCGCTTGGGCGGTTTGTTGTTCCATTACAGACCACGTGATATTCCCTAGAGAATTGTTCTTTTATTCATCTAAAAATTATTTTTTCATATACGCGCAACTATTTGAAAATTTGAAAGGAAGAATTCTCAAGAGTATCATCACATGGTCTGAAATGGGGCAACAAACCGCCCAGTCGAAAAAGGTCTATTCAACAGTGGTTTAAACGTAAATTAATTTAGCTTTCTACGTGTACGATCTTTGGACTTGCCTGGAATAGACATGTCTAGCCGTGACTTGATCAAGCCAAACAAAGTGTGTCACACAGCTATCCGTCCAAAGGTCACAAAAGTCACAAAGAATTTAACCTGCGAGCAGGCTCACGTTTGAGTCAAACGCGCGAGTGACGAAGAGGAATAGCGATCGGCGGGAAAGTGGCGCCAAGAAGTGACTTTCTCCTCTTGCGGCTTCGCCCGTCGATTTCTCGCTCTCAGCTACGCCGAGCGCGTTTGTGCTCCAACGTGGGCCTGTTCGCAGGCTACAAAAAATTATTTAAGCAAGTAAATACATTATTCGATTTCCCGATTTTAAAAGCTCTGCATTTTCTTCATGCAGCAATTTCTTGTCTTAAAATTTACCTGTTACCTCGGCCTTTGAGTAGTTGTTGTCGTTGTCGTTGTCGTTGTCGTTGTTCCTGTTGCAGTGTGAGCTGCCGAATTGTTGAGTGAATAAGAACTACACAATAGATATTTGAAGCGTGATAAGGGGGGGGGGGGAGCCTCCCCTAGATCTGTCACTGCTGAATTTCAGGCTGCATACCTACCTGAGCAAGGGCAGCATTAACTGTCTCACTTATAGCGCGAGAAACAGCCTCCGAAATCGATCGGGCAAGAGACGTTGGGTCAGCCATTCATACTTTCATTATTTCTAAATAATGAATTTACACACTCAGTGAAGTTCATTATTTCTAAGTAATAAGTTTACACTCGGCGAGATGAAACTTCATTATTTCTAAATAATGAATTTCTAAATAATGAATTTACACACACGGTTAAATTCATTATATCTAAATGATAAATTTACAGTCGGCGAGGTGAAACTTCATTATTTCTAAATAATGAATTTACACACTCAATGAAGTTCATTATTTATAAATAATAAATTTACAGACGGTGAGGTGAAATTCATTATTTCTAAATAGTGAATTTACACACTCAGTGAAGTTCATTATTTATAAATAATAAATTTACAGTCGGCGAGGTGAAATTCATTATTTCTAAATAATGAATTTACACACTCAGTAAAGTTCATTATTCATAAATAAT